>NW_017306685.1:267306-286593 GCF_000935625.1 Nanorana parkeri | reverse complement strand
TAAAAAAAAAAAGCCTAACATGACATCACTTCCTGTAGTGTTGGTGATATCACTGGGACTCGCCATGTGATCCTGAAAGATCTGAGGATCCCAAATTTTATATGGAAGCACTCCAGCATGGGCAGTAGTGTATTCCTGTGGCAATCTGGGATCCTCCGCTTTCCCAGAATACCGCCAGAAAGCCCAGTGACTTCATGTTCGCCCGGGCAAGTGCGCCAGAAGCCAGGGTGTCAGGTAAGTATTTCTTACATTCTCCTTCCATTGTTTTATTGCTTTCAGTTAGCATTTTTGGTTAGTCCTAGGAAGCACCGTCCTGCTTTCTCCTCTGTCTACCTGTCGTATTTATCTTTTCTCTCATGGCTAAATTATAGATAAAGGGACGGCTGTAACACATCACCTGTTGAAATGGTTGACTGGTCCACAATAAGCGGTCATGTTACTTGTGGGTTTCTAGTTTACTTCAGCCAGTATTACATTTAAAGCAGTTCACAGATGTTACAGTCTTTTCTTACAAACCATTTTGATCAGTGGATACTTTAATGCCCCACTCTGGGCAAAACTGTTTTCTGTTCCACCCTTAACCACCCGCCTCTAAGGCCCCATTCACATAGACAGCGGTCACCTGTTTTTCTCTACACCTGATCAATGCAGGTCACCGCTAGGACACATAGATAACATTTTTTTTCTGTGTGCCCTGTTCAAACAACAAAGCGGGTGTGATGTACAGTGCCTGCTGCATTTTTTCCTAGCGCACTGGATGCCATTGCAGGACCTAAATAGAGTGTACACATTGTACCCTACCAATAAAGTTAATAAAAAAAGAAAAAAAAACATAAACAGTGACAGCTTCGGCAGTGCTCTGCCATAAGGCATTAGCCTGCCCGCTCCAATGCAATGTTTTAGTGGATAGGCTAGTGTGAACGGGCGCTAACCCATCCTGCTAGGCTTTTTTTTTTTTTGCCTCCCTTCCCTTCCCTTGTGAGGTCACATATATACCGTGTTTCCCCGAAAATAAGACAGTGTCTTATTTTTATTTTTGCACGAAATAAGACGCTAGGTCTTATTTACGGGGGATGTCTTACCTGGCTGCAGCTGTGCTCTGCCGTCCAGGGAGCCACAAACAGGTGGGCGGGCATGCGTGCGGCCGGGGGGGCGTGTCTGGCAGGGGGGCGGGAGGGAGCTGCCTCTCCGCTCGGAACTAAGGAGACGAGGGGGCGGGCATGCGTGCTGCTGGAGGGGGGGCGTGTCGGGTAGGGGGTGGGAAGGAGCTGCCTCTCCGCTCCGATGTCGTCATCCAGAGAGCAACAGCGTGCGGGTAGGTGGACGGGCGAGGGGGCGGGAGGGAGCTGCGGCCGGTCTTCACAGCTACCCCGGAAGTAAGATCTAGCGCTATCTTTGGGGATGTCTGTAATATAAGACCTACCCCGAACTAGGTCTTATTTTCGGGGTAGGTCTTATATTACAGACATCCCCGAAGATAGCGCTAGGTCTTATTTTCGGGGGATGTCTTACTTTCGGGGAAACACGGTATTCACCTGAGTCCCCCTGCACTGTTTCTGGGTTGTGGAACCACAAATCCAACAGTCTTCTGGATCCTGAGAGGACCCCAGATGATGGACTTTCAATAGGTAGTGTCCATGTCATGCAGGCACCAACTTGGAAATCCAAAGCAGGAAGTAAACAAAGGAGAAGACTCGGGGGCTGTGGCATCACATGACTGCGGCTTAAGGTAAGTAAAAAAGGATTTTTTTTTATTGTGATCCAGCAATCAGACAAGGGAAGGAGGGGTGGTTGTGCAGTGAAATATATCCTGGAGTGGTGCTTTAAAACAAATGTTACCAAATACAACATTTTAAGGTGTATCATAATGCAGTCGTGATTGTGTGCTAGGCTACGTTCATAATACCGCACACAATCCGCACATGTTGCAATTTTAGGTGCGCTGTAGTGACATTATTTCCTAATGGCACCCCAACACTGCTAGCCATTGCATGTCTGTTGTATCGCACTACAATGCATGCTAATCTATTACCATACAATGTGGTGTGATGCAGTCTAAAAAAAAGCTGCACTCATTTCTTTCAGTCGGTTTTAGCTGTGGTAGGGAAGCCCATTCAAATTAAAGGGCTGCCTAACGCAGTGCACCCTGTAGCACCTCTGCAATGTTGCATCAAAGAGGTGTGAATGAGAGCTAAAAGATTAGAACAAAGGACAAAGATCCAGTTTGTAAAACACTTGCTGTAATTAAAAAAAAATTGCTGGACTGATAGTTGAGTTTCAAAGTAGCCAGATATAGTCCGGAAAGAATTTGAGCTGTCTGCTGTTTCTCACATGACTCCATGTGGTGCGGTTGATTGACGGATGCAGAGAAACAAAGGGTTCATTGCGTTATGGGCTGGAATTGAATGTCTCCCAGCTGATGCTTTATGTAATGACAAGAGTCACTGATCTGCAAGAAGGCAAGTTATTCATGGAAGCTAGCTTTGTGTACTTCTAATTACAGAATAGGCTATGAATGTGCATTGCAATTATCTTTTAAACTGAGCTGCTTTAAAATAAAATCACCCCAATCTTCCAGTGGCATCATCTTGTTGTTTAACATACTATGTAATATTAAAGGAGAACTATGGGGTCAGGGCTTTTCCCCAGAGTTCTCCTAAGGGTAACGGGAGGACACAAACTAGCGTCCTCCCGTCACTCAAAGCTCAGTATACCGCGAGCTGTAGCTCGCGGTATGCTGAGACGCCGCAGCCGGAACGGATCCCGATAATTCTGTCTGGATCCACCCAGCTGCGTGAGTGACAGCTGGCTCTGCCTATCTAGAGGCAGAGCCAGCTGTACCCGCCCCTCCCCTGTCCGTTCCGCCAGTCAGCGCTGGAGGATCGGACAGGGGAGGGGGAGAATCTCTGCAGGGAGCCGTGAGTGACAGTCACGGCTCTCTGCACGGATAGATCGAGAAGTGAGCGAGCGCCGGTATGTGTTCACTTCCCGATCAATTGAGCCGACCTGTGACAGTCTCATTGTCACAGGTCGGCTCAGATTATGAGGCTGAGTGAAAATCACTAGCCTCATAATTCTCCTTTAAATAATCCCTGAAACTGCCATTGGTGAGATCTTTTTTGCCAAATGCTAGTTTTTTGATGGTCTTACCCTCAAGAAATGTTTGCTATACAGGAAACCTTTAGAATTTTTGATCTTCTGAGAATGCTGGAACAAGCATGCTAACTGAGTTAGAATGATGTCTAAACTGACTGATTTGTGCGGGATGTGACAGAAATTCTAAAATTCTATTTAAAAAAAAAAACAAAAAGCTGATCTCCAGGCAAATTGGCTAAATACACAGATGAAATACATGCAGTATATGGGAACTGATTTACCTGTCAAAGTTGTCAACTTTTTTCAATAATCGATTAATCGGCTTCCGATCAGTTGGCCCTGTTCACGGCTCCACACACGCTGTGCGCCGCACCTCCTCCCCATCTCACGCTCGCCGCTGCCAGAACCGCCCGCTTCCACGCTCTTCATGCAGCACCTCCTCCCCGCCTCACACTCACCGCCCGCCCTCATCCACGATCGGCACCTGTGATGGAGTGCAATCTCAATACAAACTAGTAGTCCATCACTGGAGCCATTTTTAAAAATTTATTTTATTGATTAACTGATTAATCGAACGTAATAATCGGCTAACTAATCGATGTTGTAAATAATCGTTAGCTGCAGCTCTACTTTCAGGTGCGTTCCAATCCGTTTTTGATGCGTTCCGATGCAGCTAAAATGAGACCAGCAGTATTTTTTCTGACTGCATCGGTATGGACTGCACTGGTGTGAACAGAGCACCAGAAATCCCTTAGGCTGGGTTCACACCTGGGCATACGGAAAATATGCGCGTTTCTTGCCGAATGTTCGTCGTGCCGCACGTAAAAGAAACGCGCGTTTCCGAGGGCTATTCGGCTGTATCCTAATGGATACGCGCGGCAAATACGCCTCAAATAAGCTCCTGTACTTCTTTGAGCGTAGGGCGTTTTACAACGCGTTCCTACGCGCTGTAAAACGCCAAGGTGGGAACCATGCCCATAGGCAATTATTGGTTTTCACATGTTGAGCGTTTTACAGCGCTTTGAAACGCGCTGTAAAATGCCCAGGTGTGAACCAGGCCTTGTGAAAGCATTGTGACGTAATTTTGATGCAGCTGCCAAACTGAACAGACTGCATCACTACTGCATCTGGTGTGAACTAGCCCTTAGATTTGTGTAAAGTTATGTGAATTGAGCCCTATGTAACACTCTCTTTACACATATGACCAGAATAATATATTATTGGATTCACTTTTGTGCTTATCTAACAAATGTTTATAGATGACTGTTGTTATGGATGTGTTTCTGAAACTTTTTACTTTTACTCGGTACCCTATAAGGATTTATAAAGGCTTAGCTATGTAGGTAATTGCTTGATGATCATGCAAACCAGCTACAGTGTAACTGGCACAGGTTGTAGGATTTAAAAAAAAATAAAAAATTTCAGACAATTGTAGCAGTACGGGATTGTCATCTACTACTACAGGAGTAGTAGTACTGGAGTAAAACCCTAATCCCCTGTAGTGTCATGGCGCACCCTGTAACCAAGACCACCTGGAGTGCACATAATGACCATCTTCTGTTCTGGCTGGGTCTAACCCCATCCTATCCCAACTCTTGTACTTTACTTTTTAACTGTGACTTAGTTACTATGTGACATAGTAGACCTTAATAACCAATAGTAAGGTGGGGGCCTGGGTAACCAATAGTAAGGTGGGGGCCTGGGTAACCTATATTAAGGTAAGCACAACCTTTGAAGCTGGATGGTAATTGCATTACAGATCAGCCCAGGTATTCAGATGATGCACAGTGGCAGTGCTGAGTTAAATCATGTAGTTGTTCATTTTTCATTGCTGTGTGCATTTGGGTCAGTAATGAATGTGTTCTATATATCCCACTGATCGTAGCAGATGGTGAGGCTTGTCAGGATATTGGTGTAGCAGTTAAGATGAATCAATGCTTCCCCTTCCTGGCTGGTTAATAATTACACCATACATACTGTGAGTCACAGGTAGGGCTCATTCACACTGGAATCGGCTGGCACGTACAGCTGCGTGCACTGCTGTATCGGGCAGCTCCCGGAAAGGACAGGTGCTGCATGTGATTAGTACGCAGCCCCTGTCCTTCTCCAGGACTAGGCGGCTGCACGTCCGTACGGGTGAGCGTACTCGTACGCTGACAGGATGGATCCTGTCTGCGTCTGAGCCAGGAAACGCGCACCCCTACAGACCTGCACTTGAGGTGAGCGTAGGGGTGGCGTATGGCCGCATAGTCCCATAGAGAAGGATGTGGGCTGTGTACTAATCACACGCAGCACCTGTCCTTCTCTGGAGCTGCCCTGTACGGCCCTGCACGCAACACGGATCTGTACGTGCCGGCCGATTTCCAGTGTGAATGAGGCCTAGCTCATTTGTAACATGTTGTTTGTTTCCTGTGTTTTGTCTTTTATTATTGTTATAGTATAAATGAACATCATTGACTGACACGATGATAATGTTGTATCAAAATTGTTTCTGAGGTCTTTATTTCAGTAAAATCGTATGTGTTTTGTTTTCAGAGTGAAGACACACAACAGCAGATTATTAGAGAAACATTCCATTTAGTTTCTAAACGAGATGAGAACGTCTGCAACTTCCTGGAAGGAGGATTGTAAGTATTCGGGTTACTTTTGTCCAACTCCTTCAAGGGATTGTAAACACAAGTTAGAAGTAAAAAAACGTTTTTTTAAAATAACATTTATAGATAAAAATGTAAACGGTTCCAGACATAATCAAGATGAGATCCCACAAGCTGACATAAATGTCACATATCCCCCTTTTTTCATAGAGGTGTTTTTTTTTTTCTTTAATAAACTCTGGGTTTTTTGCACGCATGAAATACACATCCTGTGTTAAATCTAGGATAACATCTTCATCACAGTTGACAAGATGTCAGAAAAAATAGGAAATGGATACACGCACCACTTATCTGTAATGATGACCCTCATCTGCCACCTATACAAGCGGGTATAACGGGCCAGGAACTAAAAAAAACTTTACTATACTGCCAGGAGGCTGAATAGCAATAAAATGGTTTTGGTGGGGAGCGGTGATTGGTGAATGCAACCACTTGGCTGCACTGACCAATGAGAATCTCAGAGAGGCTTGTATTTAAGCAATTCTTTTAGGCTTACATTCAATTTTGACATCTTTCAGAAGGTATTTGTTCTAAGGGGAACTTTTGATTGCATGTCTTGTAGCTCTGGGGGAAACAAGGGGGTTCCCTCTCAGGGGGGTAATATTTGTGGGTACAGGATTGAAAAGTTTTCTTGAATGATTGAAATTCTAATAGTAATTGTAGTTTTCATTTGGGAAACTACATTCATTTGCAGAATCAAATGTTAAAATTGAACGGAATTTTGACCAGCATTGTACAAGTCTCTTATGGCATTATTTAATGTACAGATAAGTTGTTGTTTTTTTGTACGAATGTGCATAGCAAATTCTAACTGTATATGCCCAGCTTAACACTAATAAAACTTCCTGGATAACTGAGATCCGTTGGACCACTTTCATTTATATCCTAAATCACTGGAGCTGGCTCCTGGATTGGACAGACTGGCTCCTGAATTCCATATTCATTACCTGATTTCAAATGCCATTGTACACTGGATCTTTCTTATATTCTAACTACAGTTTAGCCTTAGTACATACCCCGAGTCAGAGAAAAGCTCTAACTAGAGCTAAGAATGTGGATCTTCTGACATTATCCCACCTGCTTCCACCCAGCACTGTTCCACCAGCAGCCTGTCACTCCCACAAGAACAATATGCAGCTTTGTGTTATGCTGTGCAATGGTCAGGTAGACGGTCACCAATGAAATCCATGATGTTAAAATGGAAGGACATATTTGAATGTAATCTGTATATATTTTTTTTCATTTTTTTTTTCAGATTAATAGGAGGATCTGACAATAAGCTCATCTATCGACACTATGCAACATTATATTTTGTGTTTTGTGTGGATTCTTCAGAAAGTGAACTTGGTATTCTAGATCTTATACAAGTAGGTATTGCATGTACAACATAAACTTGTATATGATAGAAAGGTGCAGGGTTCTTAAAGCATGTCTGTGCTTGGTAACCACACATTAAACCACCCATAGAAGTTCTCAGTGTGCTTTATCTGGTGACTGCAGACCATTGTTACACATTTTAAAGTTGTACTGTGACAAGGGAGCCCCAAATACTGCTATGCAGATTTACATTTTTCAGAAACTCATTCATAGGCACTTACTCATGGCATCCCACAATGCAGTACTGGTGCCTCTCAATTGGTTGCCTAGAACACACTGCATTGTGTGATGCAGTATTTTAGCAGAATCCTGATAGGTACTTGGAAACATTTCATTATTCCCAGGATGGTTTGTAGGCACAGGACTCTGTCTGCTAATAACAAATGGGGATTCATTTATACTTGTCATCGCCATCTAGGGGTGCAAATGCCATGTGAACAGCATCCGCCAGGTGAACTTTTATAAATTATCCCCATAAAGTAGTTTAACCAAATACAGGTTTGATGCGGTCGCGAAGGGCTCATTCACCCGGGAATCGGCCGGCACGTACAGCTCTGCCGTATCAGGCAGCTCCCAGGAAGGACAGATGCTGCGTGTGATTAGTACGCAGCTCCTGTCCTTCTTTATGGGACTACGCAGCCATACGCTGCCCTATGCTCACCCGCCCTGCACGCCGTCCGTAGGAAGGATCCTGTCTGCGTCCGAGCCGGGACACCCGCACCCGTACGGAGCTGCACTTGAGGTGAGCGTAGAGGGGTGTACGGGTGCATACTCCCATAGAGAACGACGGGGGCTGCATACTAATCGCACGCAGCACCTGTCCTTCCCGGGAGCTGCCCGATACGGCTGAGCACCCAGCACAGAGCTGTACGTGCCGGCTGATTCCCGTGTGAATGAGCCCTTATACTAAAAATAAAGCTGCCCCTGCAAAAATGAACTTGGACACTTTCCTCTCCTGCGGCCTGTGTGGTCAATCTTTGCAGTATTGGGGAGAAACTGCTTGCTGCACGACATTCAGAAACTGACATTGCAGGGATTCCTGGTCCCCTTCTGTTTTCTTTGGTTTAATCCCCCAACTCGTGTGCACTGTAGGGGTCAGGAGGAGGTACCACTGAGTGTGGTGGGGGAACAGGAATCCAACACGCCTGGAAGTGTCAGTTTCTGAAGATTTTTCACATGGTGTTTTCTACTCATTACTCGTGGCACGGGCAGCCAGAGAAGTGGGATCTGTTCTTTTTTGCTTGGGCAGCTATATATTGACTTTTAGTTATAGCAACCATAACAGTATGACTTAGAACAGGGACACTTTAAATATGCATGATCTTCAGCCTATGTAGTCAGTTTGTTAGATAATGTAATTGAGTGTTTGCAATTACAGTCAAAAGCAGGCATATTTAATATGGCATTGCCAATGGTTATAAGCAATAAAAAACTGCTTTAACTTTCTGTAGTTAGACCTAGACCAGTTTATAAATTATTTCTCATAGGTATGTGTGGGTTTCCCTGAAAATAAGACGTACCCCGAAAGTAAGACCTAGCACTATTTTTCAAGATTCCTGTAATATAAGACCTACCCTGAAAATAAGACCTAGTTTGGTGGTAGCATGTGAGGGGGAACTTGCAGGAGAGATGGTATCAGCCTGCAGGGACATACTGTATTAAGGGGATGACAGGGGACTCCCTCCAGACAGCGCAGTGACGGGGAGCACTCCAATACCATACTTCACCAACTGCTGTCCCCGAAGGCACTGCTTAATATATTGGTACTGTACTGTAATGTGTACCGGTAAATGGTACCGTACATTACCGCGCTGTCCACTGTCTGTTGTCCCCACTGCTGCACCGCTGGTACCACTGTCCCTGGTGGCAAAGGAAGCCAGCGCTGTTGAAACAAAGGCTGCGGCCTAGGAGGGAGCAGAGCCACATTAGCCGATATTCCTCTAGAGCGCCAGTTACTGTGACAGGCGGAGTGATACCAGATAACTTTGGATTGTTGTACATGAATAACTTTAGATTGTTGTACTTTTTGTTGCACATTAAAAACCAAAAAAATAAGACATCCCCTGAAAATAAGACCTAGTGTGGTTTTTGGGGGCTTAAAAAAAATATAAGACAGTGTCTTATTTTTGGGGGAACACGGTATTGGCATCGCTGTTTTCACAGCCTTGATTAGTCCAGAGATGCTTGCTAGAGTGACTCAAAACGTATGTGTGTGTGTTTGTGCACAATGGCTTTGTGTGCCATTGAAAAGGTGATTAGCAACACCACATTTTTAGGAGGGGGTGATCCTTTTTCTAACTCGGTGATTCTGTTTTTGAATTTATTTTCTGACATGTTGGTGTTGTTATATCTTTCACTTGGATGTTAAGCTGGATAAAACATAGCCACTGTATAATATGAAGTTATATCTTCATACACCAGAAATGAAGGATGTCATTGTAATGCCTTTAATGACTTGTGCAGCTGCAAAACTTAATTCAAAAGTGAATCAAGTGTTACTATAGTGCCAACCATTAAACATTTCCATGTTTTTCTCTGAAGGTAATTTATATTGCCTAAATGTCATTGTCAGGCCTGTTATTGATCCCTTCTTGTCATATCAACTTACTTAAGATGGAGCAGCTGAAATATTCATGGAATAATAAAACACGGACTTGAAATATTAATGGAGGGCTGACCTAGATATTTAAATATTCCACTGATTGTGCACTGTATGTCAAGCCCTTCAAGCTGTATTATCCATGAGAGAGGAGATTGGCTTACCTTTTCTGGCAGTCAACACGGCGTTGTCCATAATGATTTAAAATGTGGATTCTGTAATAGAAAACCTAAAGTGAACCTGTTAAATCCTCAGAGCTAGCAAAGTAACACTGATTCTGTACACTAAGCACCCTATGGCGTTAAAGAAGAACTCCCAGGTTTTAGAAAAATTAACCCTTGCAGTGGGGCTACCCTCATACTGCAAGGGTTAAGTGCTCGTTCTTCTCCAGGGGCTCAAATAAAAAAGAAATACTCGTCTGATCCTTGGTCCTGCTGCAGTGACCCCTTTTCCACTCTGCTCCGGCTGTGGTATGTCCCTCAGTGTCCTCCTGTCTGATACAGTTGAATAGTCTGCATTTAGATATAATGACGTTGGCAAGGATTAGACCACTGGAGCCTGGGGGAGAAGAGGCTGAGGGAACCAGTCTAGCAGCCAGGCGGGATCGAGGATTGGTTTAGTATTCTATTTGAGCCCATGGAGAAAAATGAGCAGATACAGATCCCTTGTCAGCAAAAGGGGACTGTTGGGGACCAGTTGACGCTGGTATATCTGCAGTGCTGGATTACCCAGAGATGGGTTTTAAATTCAGTTACATGTGTAGATAGTGAAGAAAATGCAATAGGAGGGTGGCACCATCATTATGCTTTATAATTGACTATTGGACATAATTTTAGTGTATGTCCTAACATGTAAGATGCACCATGTCAATCTAAGGTTACTACGTAAAATCCTAAATAGTTTTGGGTCTTCTTTCCTCATTGAAGTGATCCTGTGTGTTCTGTTCTTATGTATTTTTCCTGTACTTTGGGCTCATTCTGTAATGCAGTGAAAAGAGAAGTAAAGATGTGCGGTAACATAGCAGCTATTCAGAGTTGCCATTTATTTCAATGGCACCCCAAACGCGCCTCCCGCCCACAGTGTGATTGTCTGCATTGGAATGCGTGGTACTGCAATGCCATGCGTTCCAGCGCAGTGTGATTGCATGCATTTTTATTCTGAAATAAAATATATGTTTAACACTCCATTTGAGTATTTTAAATAAAAGGTAGTATCTAATTTTTTTAAATTTAATTGAAAAAATTATTGGCCAACTAATCGATGTCAATGAAAATAATTCTTAGTTGCAGCCCTAAGCGTAATAAAAACATTGCTGGTAATCATATTTTATTTTCTGTGCATGGATGCTCATTGTGGACCGGTACCTAGGCATATGTGCGTTATGACTGGTTACTTGTCTGCATTAAAAAGAAATAAAAAGTTCTAAAATGTTCATGATGGATTTTACAGTACAGGTGATATCTTTGATAAACCTGTCTTAATATGTGAGTATAGAAATACAACAAACAACTCCACTAAGAACTTAATTGTTAGAGAAAGCTTTTCCTTATGGACAAGAATATCTCAATTTTTCCCACCTGTTCATTTCCGTTCCATTTTGATTATTTTTTTTATTCCAGTGTCTCCCCAAGACCCAGACTTTGTCAAATCAGTTTAACATACTTTTGACTTAAAGCAGGTTTTGCTGGGCTTTGGACCTAGTATGTGAGACTGAATGACTCCCTTATCAGATGTCAACACTCTAAAAAATGAATATGTGAGCTGATCAATACTTACAGGAAATGAAATACTGTATTTATGATGTAATCTGACTACTACATATATATTAGTCATCTGTGTATCCATATTTAACTCCCTCTTACAATCAATCTTCCTGTGCTTGCTCTGTCTCAAATTACATTAAGACTGTATGCATTATCTTAACTAAAACCTTGACTAAAACTTTTTTTTTCTTTTTTTAATATATATTGGGAGATCCCCTTCATTTCCTGTCCTAGTAGCACTTGTAAACCAAAGAGAAGGTGAAGGGCAAGTGTAAACACAAACAGCAAAACAAGACGGAGGTTCTGCCTCCTACACACTAATAACGTTTTTTTCATTGCAGTTTGTGCCCCAGTTGGATAGATCTATCATCGCTTTCTTAGTTCAAATCCTTCTCATTTCCTTCTCGCCCGCCTCTGATCCCCCTGTGTACCCCCCACCCCATACACTTCTATTCCTAAGCCTTACCACCCAACCTTGTTCCTGCTGCATCCCCACGCTAACCCCTTGGCCCACCCTCACTTCTCCTATTATTGCCCCTCTTTCCATACCTCTTCCATGTCCATTCCCCCTGTCCACGCTCCCTTCTTTATCTTGTTATTGAGGAAACAACCCAGAGTTAAACTGAAGTTCAGATTACCTTCTCGGTAGTTTAGTGAATATATGACCTGTTCACTTTAACTAGTTTCATATATGTACCCTCCATGTTCTTTAATGTGCACGGAACAATTGTACACTTCTGGTTTCTATAAAAAAAATAAACCCTTTCCATGTATGTAGTACTAATGCGTATTTAGCCGCTTGCTTAAAGTTCAGCTGCAAATAGAAGTATCTTTTTCCCTCACAAATTTGTTTCAGAATTGTGATTACTCTCCTAAAAAAACATTTTAGCCGGAACTTGTGGAGGTTCTGTTAGGTCATTTCGTAAATGAAAATAAAACTTTTTTTGATCCTAATACATCCTAAACGTGTACACTATTCCCCAGTACATCTTTTTGTTGTGTGTGTGCAAATACATTTACTTTGCTTTTCACCGTCGCCAGGTCCCAAAGTGCTGCTTCTCTGATCTTTCATGTGGGAGAGCGCATCCCCTTAGTACATTACATGCAACTGGTGCGTAGGGACCACAAAGGGTTAAAGGAGAACTATGAGGTGCGTGCTTTTCACTCACCTCATAGTTCTAGCTGACCTGTGACAATGAGACTGTCACAGGTCGGCTCAGTAGATCGGGAGTTAAGCGAACAGTTACCGGCGTTCGCTCACCTCTCGATCCTGCCACGGCTCTCTGCCATAACAGGGGAGGGGCTGTATTGACCCCTCCACGCTCCGATCCTCCAGCGCTGACTGGCGGAACAGACGGGGGAGGGGGCGAGTACAGCAGGCTCTGCCTTTAGATAGGCAGAGCCAGCTGTCAGTCACGCAGCTGGGCGGATCCCGGCACAATTGTCGGGATCCGCCTCAGCTGCGGCGTCTCAGTATACTGAGACAGTATACTGAGCCTAGGGTGACGGGAGGACGCTAGTTTGTGTTCTCCTGTTACCCTAAGGAGAACTATGGGGAAAAGCCTTAACCCCATAGTTCTCCTTTTAAGCCGCTGTCAATCACTTGCTTGAAGGAGAGAGGAGCAGGGTAGTGGATTTATGTCCTATGGACACAAATAGGGTAAGGAGAGGAACACAAGTGGCAGGCGGGAGCGTGCACACAAAGGTGGCTCCATCGGCCACTGTTGTGGAGCGGAGCCACCTGTACATGGGAAAATCATCACAGACGGAAAGCACAGCAACCGCAGTCTTCACAGATGCATTTTTTCCCCTCACACGTTTTTTTTTTTTTCCAAGTCGATGTTTATAAAGTGTTACACCGTAATCATATCCAGCTTTGGTTATCATGATTTGAAGTTTGGAAAAATAAATGTAGCATTTTAATGTAGCAGTTATGACAAGCAAAATATTAATATAACGTTTTTATATTATGAACACTAGATGGCGACAGAGTCCTCCAGAAATACATCCGCCTTACTGAAATAAAACTAGCAAACACTAGAAAAGCAAATGTGATCCCGGAATGGAGATTTCATCCCTCCCAATTCTATTAGAAATCTCCCAGTTCCAGGATCCCAACTATAATCCAGAAAACCTGGAGAGAACTGCAAAGCTAGTTCTTTCCCAGCAAAATATCTTGTTCCCTGAAACCGCTCGGTCCCTCTGGCTGAGAGTGCTGGGTGACTACAACAACCAGTTCTACTGTGGGATTGCCACACAATACCACACTACCTATGCCCAAATAATTTTACAGCATTAGAGAGAGTCCAAGCAGTCCTTAATTATCTTTCCAATCTATCTAAATAACCTGGCCTCTTCTCTGTATCTAATACTGGAGCCTTTCTGGCACCTGTTCCTACCCCAGTGTCATAGCTATGGCTTGCCTATATATGTCATGTTACTGTAACTGAGCAACATAGCGGACGTGTAAAAGAAATAAAAGAAAGTGAAGGGGAGCTTATTCTGTCTGATTTTGCTCGTCTGTGAATTTGCTCCAGGTCAGTGACCTAGAAACCCTTGAACCCATCATTTTAGCCTAACAGCCAGGCAATCAGCGTTTTCACAAAGAGTTCAACAGTGGAAGCCCCCATATTCCTCTCGAGAAAGGTTAATTTTACTGTAGAATGTTTTTTGGTAAGAAAATCTAACTTTATATGAGAGGCATCTAAATGAACAAATATTGTGTTCTTATGTAACTTTTATGTTGGCACCTACTGGCATTGTGTGGGGTAAAATGTATTGCTTGTTCGCTCATACATTATATGCCCAAAAGATTGCAGACATCTCACCTTCATTACTATCTATATGGCCAAAAGTATGTGCCCCCTTCAAATTATTGCAGTTGTTTCCAGTGAAGGGTGCTGTTAATGCTACTGCATACAATATAATTTTAGACAGTTGTGCAATTACAACCTTGTGGCAACAGTTTTGGAGAAGAATAATGTCTGTCCCAGCATGACTGTACCCCCTGTGTACAAAGTCAGGTCCATAAAAACATTGTGTGATGTGAAGAAACTTCAGGGGCCTACACAGAGCCCTGACCTCAATCACTGAACACCTCAGAGATGATTGTGACTCTTCTAGTCCCTGCAAATGCTCTGTTGGCTGACTGGGCACATATTCCGACAGACACACTACAAAATATTGTGAAAGCCTTCCCAGAGGGGTGGCATCCGTTATAGCTGCAAGGGAAGGACAGGGATGGGGGCAACTCCAAATTAACTCCAATGATTTCGAAATTGAATGTCCAACCAGCTTGTATACAGTGCATTCAGAAAGTGTTCAGACCCCTTCACTTTTATCAATGTTTCTATGTTGCAGCCTGATACTACAGTTGTTTATGTTTTTTGTTTTTTTTCTCATTAATCTACACTTGGTACCCCATAATGACACGGTCAAACAGAATTTTAGAAATGTCTGTGAATTTATTAACCCTTTCGCTGCCAAGACATTTTTTGTTTTATGTCTCTATCACACACGATATCCACATTTTAAGCCTGAAAATTACTTCAAAACACCCAAACCATTATATATTTTCTGAAAGCCAACACCCTGTATAATAAACTGGTGGCAGTTTCAAATTTGTATGTTGCATGATATCGGCACACCTCTTTAAAAAAAATGTTTTTTAAATGTTTACAAATGTATGAAAAAGGAAAAGCTGACGTATCACATTGGCATAAGTATTCAGACCCTTTGCAACAACACATGAAACTTTACTGGTATATAGGAACCAGCTTACTGTCTGTCTTGCTGGAGTGTCCTGGTCATTTTTCTTTTCTTTTTTTTTTCTTCCCAAGAATCCGAAAATTTTGAAACAATTCATTAAATTGTACTTTTTTTTCATATTGGCTGTAGGGATAAAGCATTAGAAGAAGACATGCTATTCATAAGTGGACAAAAGACCTGGCCATAATCAAAAGAAACTGCTGCAGAGAAAGGGTTGAAAACTTGACATATTTTACTTCTATGTGTGGCCCCTCCAAGATAGCCTATACTGTATTAACTATTTGTAAGTGACAAACTCAGGAGTTAAATCTTAAAATTGCATTCTAGTACTCTATTAACAGAAATTTTGCCTACTAGTGTATCACTTGGTTGTAGATCCTCACATCATCTCTGAACTCATGCTGACACTGTCCTTCCCTCTGGAGGGTGGCTACAGACACAACAAATATGCAGATCAGTAGTTGTTAGTTTCTTATCGGCACTCATGTTCAGGTGTGCAGATTAAGGTAGCCACTGGACTAGTTCTCATTGGAGGTCAGCAATGGCAGCACCTGAATTTCTTGCAGTATAACTATAAATAAGTGTCAAATTATTAATAGTGGTGGAAGAATGTCTTCTGGACTGAAACATGGTGCATTGGACAGTGTTCTGCACTACAGAGTGGCTGGATGAGCTGCCTTTTAGAATCATAACCTTTTCAGCAGACCCCAGAAAAGGCAATGTATCACTTTTCACATAAACTAATGACAAAAGTGCTTGATGAAATCTGGCCATTACACTTAAGCCAAACACGTGAAGCACTGCACACAGTAAACCAAAAGGCCTGGTTCACACCTAGGTGGCATTGTTTTTGCACTTTTGTACGTGCGGGTTCAGCATGCGGTCATTTGCACTTTTGGCACATTTTTACCTCGGTGAAAACGTACATTTTGACTGGCAGCTTAAGAAACATTGTGGTCAATGAACAAACACGCAAAAATGCACAACATGCTTCTACCATACGTTTTCTGGCATTTCCATTGATGTCTATAGGGAAAAGGAAGCTTGAAACGGCCAAAAGAAGCTCATGTACTTTTTTTTTCTGCATTTGGCATTTTGCTGCTCAAGTGTGAACAGGGGCAGTTGAAAATAATGGGATTTCTTGTGTTGGACGTTTAGGGCAGGTTCACACCATTTTCCGGACCAGATCTGGTCCGGGAAATGGTGTAATCCTGCCCGCAGTTCTAGTGCATTCCAGACCAGACAAAATGAGACATGCAGTATTTTTCTGGTCTGGTCTGGAACGGGCCGTGCTGTTGTGAACAGAGGCCGGAAATAGCATAGGGATACATTAGGATGCATTTTGGGTTCGGAAACAATCTGGTCTGGAGATGATATGGATGTGGTGTGAATGGGCCCTAAAAAGCGCTTTTCCTACTGCTCAAAAATGCCTAGATGTGAACCAGGCCTAAGGGCTTGTTCATACTATGTCCGGATCATGTCCAGACCAAAAAAGCATCCCAATGTATCCCCATGGTATTTCTGGGCTCTGTTCACACCAGCGCAGTCCGTTCTGGTCCAGAAAAAAAAAATACTGCTCGTCTCATTTTCTCTGGTCAGGTCTAGAATGCACTGGAACACATGCAAGCGTACTGGAATGTACTTGAAAGCCCATTTTAAGCTTAAAAAAAAAGTCAAATTGCACTGCACCGTGTTTGCAGTTCTGGTCACAGAGTTAGTAATATAAAGCTTGGCAATCATTCTCCTATGGGAAGCTCTTGGAAAGTATACCTGCTTTAGGAGTTTTCTGTTTTTGATCAGGAGACCGGTTAGACTCTCTTTATAACTGCAAATTAGCTACTTTATGGTAATAAGAGGCAAGTGGCAACCAGTAATATGCATTGCTTATTTCCACAATTGCCATCGCTGACCTCCTTCCATAAATTTTAGCTTCCTGGTTGTTTCTCTTCCCTTTTAACTGCATTAATTTTTTTTCTTATCTTAGCCCAGTTTCAGCTTTTTTGGCAACCACAGTCTAACAGCCTTAATTCTCTTGCCCTTTTATCACCATCTCAGACGTTTCTTGCATTGCGTTTCTGCATTGCAGATACTTCTGCTTTTGGAAGAGTGTTTAAATTGTGGTAAACTTTCAGTGGTGGCCACAAGTCATTCACTCCCCTGATTACAGCAGCATTACTTGTGGACATAGAAGACTTCTGAAAGTAAAAGAGAGAGAGATCAGATAAATAATCACAATGATCCCTTGGGAACTTAAAAGTGGACTTGAGGCAGGAACTAT
The DNA here is from genome assembly GCF_000935625.1 of Nanorana parkeri. Taxonomy (NCBI): domain Eukaryota; kingdom Metazoa; phylum Chordata; class Amphibia; order Anura; family Dicroglossidae; genus Nanorana; species Nanorana parkeri. The sequence continues at coordinate 269,058 of NW_017306685.1, read as the reverse complement.
CATTGGTGCTTGCAAAGGAGGATCTTGCAACCTAGATAAGCCCCTTGTCTGTGTTCCGTTGGTGCCTGATCTGCCAAGTAGAGACTTACTGGGATTAGATGCTACAAGGGATGAAAACATTAACCTGTAGATACAGCAGTCTCCCTGTTAGTAGTAGTTTGCACAAAACTACCAAAAATAGCATTGCCACAGGCCTAGTCATGATTAAAAAATTAATAAGCAGGTGCTACCTTCAGTAAAAACCATATGTCAAGATGATCAATAGATCCAGAGATATAGGCAGTTGAAAGTATATGAAAATCAAAGTTTAGAAACTCCATAGCCTTCCTGTCGGTCCTTTTTTACTGTAATTGGCAGCCTCTTTGACAACTACCACAGTTCAGGAAAAGTTCCCCAGCCTTATTATGACCTTTCTTATAATATATTCAGTTTGAATTGCCCAGCTTTGTGTGCAAAGTGTGTGCCATAAATTTTCATTTAAAAAAAATAAAGGGTTCTATTACAAAACTGAATCATTCTGCACATGTAACTCTACTCCTGTCAATGTGCCAGCAACTTCTAGTTTGCAGGGTTTGTATTTTAAAATGTGCAAAAGCTGCTATTGCTAAGTCTTGCCTTCTGAAAAATGAGGTCTGCTTTTTTTCAAAGTGCTTTTAAAGTTAAGAAAACATTTCCAGTAAATGCCCCCTGTCACTTTATGATTAAATCCTTCCCTCTAACCAGTATAAAAACCAAAAGGCAATTTTCTGCCCTCCTCTGGAGCTATCTGTCAGAAAAATCTGTAGCTCTGATATAGAGGATATTGTGGTCAGAATCTGATAAGGAAAAGGAATTTGTTCTTTAGTACTTCAAGACATCGTTTTTCAGCTTTTGCAGGTTTAAACAAAATCTTCAAAGGTTTTGAAAGGGATTTTATTTTTATTTTTATGAGCTTGTGTTATCCAGAGTTTCACGAAGTGTACTAGTTATTACTTGATAAAGAGTTCAGTGTTTTTTTTTGCTGTGGAAGTCTGCATTTTTACTTGCTTAAACCTAGATTCTTGCAAGCCATGCACCAATGGCAGTACAAAACAATACACATGCTTTGGGATATTTAGCAGCATTTAAAGGTGCATTCTCTTAAAGCGGTGGCAGTAAGAGAGAGGGAGCTACAGAGAGTATTCTAAAGTGGGTTTTTTTTTTTAACTCAAAAGTGATTGCGGGGGCAATGGATCGCAGGGATGACACTCCTGCATTGCCTTGTGAGGGTTGTGGGCTGCGCTCTGCGGACCCCTCTAGATCCCCTCTTTGTGCAGCCTGTACGCCTGCAGTGCTTTGCCTGTCGCCCGTGCGCCCCTCTGGTGCTACTAGGGGGGTGGGTGGTACCGCGGGTACCGCGTTGTCCCTGGAAGCCTTTTCCTCTGTCATGGATGGGTTTGTGACGCGCATGGAGCGTGCCTTGACGCAGCGCCCATCTAAGAAGCGGGCCCTAACTTTGCCGTCCCCTGCCTTGTCGGGGGAATCCGAGGAGGAGGCGGAGCTGCCCACGCCATTGCCTCATCCTGATCCGGGTGACTCCTCACACCCGGATTCTGCCAGTGAGGATGAGGCCGCGTCTACGCTCCTGGTTCAGGAACGTGAGACGGTTTCTGCGCTAGTCCGCGCTGTTAGGGAGACCCTCAAAATTGAGGACGTTGCCAGCACTTCCGCGCTGCCGCACGTGCAGTTTGGGACGCATAAGAGTAGGCGTTCCGCCAAGGTGTTTCCTTACAT
>NW_017306685.1:222699-267232 GCF_000935625.1 Nanorana parkeri | reverse complement strand
CGGGGGTTCTCCGTCCTCGGCCGGCGGCCGGCGTTCCTGCCGAAGGTTGTGTCGGCATTCATGAGGACATTGTCTTACCTTCCCTGTGTCCGAAGCCGGTCCATAGGAAGGAGCGTGCGCTCCACTGTTTGGATGTGGTTCGCGCTCTTCGTGTTTATTTGGACACTACGGCTTCTTTCCGCGAGACCGACTCCCTGTTCGTGGTTACGGAGGGTCCTCGTAAGGGTCGGACCGCGTCGGCGGCTACCATCTCTAGGTGGATTCGTACTGTTGTGACTCAGGCGTACGCCATTAAGGGGCGTGAGCCTCCATTTCCTGTCACTGCCCATTCTACTAGGGCTGTTGGGGTGTCCTGGGCTTTCCGCCATGGGGCCTCTGTTTCTCAGGTTTGTAAGGCCGCTACTTGGTCTTCTGTTCACACCTTTGTTACATTTTACAAGGTGGACGTGTTCGCATCGGCGGATGCTGGTTTGGGGCGCAAGGTGTTGCAGGCGGCGCTTTGAGGGGTCTTTTGGGTGTTTTTGTTTGTTGTTGCCCATCCCTCAGTGTGTTACTGCTTGGTGACGTCCCTACCATTCAGGATCTACGATCTGTTGCCTGTGTCCTTCAATGAACGGGAGAGAAAATAGGATTTTTGTACTCACCGTAAAATCCTTTTCTCTCTGTTCATTGAAGGACACAGGCCCCGCCCTCTTTTATGGGGTGTACACTCCTAACTGCTTGTTACTTGACTGGAGACTTGTCAGCAAGTGAGGGGTTGGGCCACCAGCAGGGGCCGCCCCTAGGCTGTCTTGTCTTTTTGTTATGTGCCTAGCGTCCTACTCCTGCAGGTGGCGATATACCCTACCATTCAGGATCTACGATCTGTTGCCCTGTGTCCTTCAATGAACGGAGAGAAAAGGATTTTACGGTGAGTACAAAAATCCTATTTTTATGTTGTAGTAAACATTTAGAAATACTAATTGTTGAAAAATTTTATAAATATATATTGACAAAAAAAAAAAAGAAATACTAGTTGTGCCTAAGCAATACCCTGGAAAATTTTGCAGTGCAAATTCTGTTGTATGAGGATGCCTAGGCAATCCTGTGCCTACAGCCTCATCGATATGTCTGCAGTGTGAGATCTTAGGCACTGCTGTCTCTGACTACTAGTCTCAGGAGAGTTGGAGTGAGATTTGGTGATGTCAGGGTTGCTCACTGTTCACCTTGCTGTAGGCTCTGGCATAAAGAAGCAAAACCCTGCCTCTACTGAGGTTGGCCGCCTCCACACAGAGAAACTTTGCTGAATAAAACATGGTAAATCAGTAATGAGGGAAAGTTGTAGGTAGGCCAGAGGCATTATTGGTGAATAGTCCTTTGCCGTCTGCCTACCCTTTTTTGTAAATTTTGACTTCTGCAGGAAGAGTCCTTTCCCTAGCACAGCCCTCTCTCTCTTTGCACATCATAGCTCTCTCCTTCTTTGGGAATGTCAAATATTGTCTGTCCTGGCTCAACTCCTGCTTTCCCTCACACCTCCCTACAAAACATTTTATGTAGATGCCAGGGGGAAAAGGAAGGGGAACACTATAAGGCTCCTTTCACACTTTGGCATTGTGTAAATGCGCAGCAAAGAGCGCACATTGGTGCGCATTCACACAACACGTAAAAAAAACATGTGACGCGACTGGTAAGAAATGAATGGGCTGACACGTGGCAAAACATGACATTCGGTCACACGCAAAGTGTGAATGGGCCCCTTTCATATGAGCGGTCTGATCAGGTATGCCTGTCCGTTTTTCACCCGTCCCCGATCGGATGCTCTATGAAAGTCTATGGGCAGCCAGATTTAAACGGAGAAGCGTCCTTTTACACCCAGTTAGCTCCGGCTCGGTCCAGGTAAAACAGACAGATCATTGATCCGTTTTGACAGATCGGATTGTGCCGGACCAGAGGTAAGCTGATGTAAATGGATACATGTCCGTTTACATCAGATTCCCCATAGACCTGCATGGCAGTTTTGATGGAGGAAAAAACTGCACGGACACGGATGTCACAGCGGTGACATTTGATCTGTGCTGCTCTATCAGACACGTACAGTGTGATCACCATATGTAACAGGAATGCCCTCTGTTACAGTGCAAAGCGATCTGAAAAAATGCTGCCTGCACTATTTTTTCAGATCGCACTGCACTTGAACGGAGGGCATTCCGGTACCTCGCATTCTGGTGCGGGTAATCGCATTGTGGGCGGAAGGCATGTCAGTGGCGCCATTGGCAAGAATGGTACCAACACGCCCCCTGCCGCCCCAGAATGCTGCCCAGCTTGATCTATGCGATCCAGTGCTTTCTGTGCGCACACCGTAACGCACTGGATATGGTGTGACTGGGCCCAAAGGTTGTTTGGGGGGGGGGGGGGGGGGTATGCATGGCTGCTGTGTGCAGTTTGAGGTGATTCCTCTCTGCCTCATGGGAGAAAAGAGCAGACTTTTTTCTTTTTTTGAAAATAAGTCTTGTCTCCACCATATTCTGCACTTCTCATTACTTAACTGCCTTTCATCACCTCAGATTTGGATCATATTTTTAATTGCAGGCACATGATAGATCTATTATGCTTTCAGAATATTTGATTAATCGCATAGATTCCTTTCAATTGGCTAACATGGTGATATAATCCCCAGTGAACACTGTGTTAACAGAACAGCAGAATTTCCTTTTCTAGTGTCTTTATAAATTATGTTCTAAAAAAATAAAATAATTGTTATCAATTAATCTTCTATGCTAGAGCGTAGTTCCGGCCTCCATATCTTCTAGGTAGGAGTTTCTGCTTTGACTGAATGAGGCTGGGCTTTTGACCAGTGTGCAGGCTCCATGTGGTTAATGTACTTGCATTGGATCACGAATATGTTGTGCAGGCATGACTTGACCTCTTGTATGTTAACATTGTGTTGTAAGAGATTTGAATTCCTTTGGTATCCCCCTATGAATTATATCACTGGGTTCATGGAGAGTTTGCCTACCCAAAGCTCCTCTTCTGTGCCGGGCCGAGGGGGGAAGAAATCATATGGTTTTCTTAGTTATGTCATTTTAGAGGTTATTTGGAAGAAACATTGTCAGATAGTGATTATTGGAGATTGCTTTTCTTTCCATAATACATTTTTTCTTTATTATGATCCTTAAAGCTGAACTCCATGGGGATATAAAAGAAAAAAACACTAGCTAATGCAGTTTGTTTTTTTTATGAACAAACAATGGGTCAGCTTCCATTAGGGATTTTAGTTTATCAATATTTAACCTGCCAAATCATACCAGCTGTTGTGAAACTATAGTGAAGTCCAGTGAAGCATTGTAGGCTTTGACAGCTACAAGTATGACTTCCAGAGGAAGAGGCATTATGGGATTTATACCTGCAACACTGCTTATGTATTATTTATGTGAGTTTTATTATTTTGTGATTTACAGCACTGTGCAAAAGTTTTAGGCAGGTGTGAAAAATACTGTAGGAATGCTTTCATAAATGTGTTAATAGTTTATTTTTATCAATTAACAAAATGGAAAGTAAATGAACACAAGAGAAATCCAAATCAAATCAATATTTGGTGTGACCACTTTTTGCCTTCAATACAGCATGAATTCTCTTAGGTACACTTGCACACATTTTGTTAAGAAACTTGGCAGGTAGGTTGTTCCAAACATCTTGGAGAACCAACCTTAGATCTTCTGTGGATGTAGGCCGCCTCAAATCCTTCTGTCTCTTCATGTAATCCCAGACAGGCTCTATGATGTTGAGATCAGGGCTCTGTGGGGGGCAAACCATCACTCCCAGGACTCCTTGTTCTTTATGCTGAATATAGTTTTTAATAACATTGGTGTATGTTTGGGGTCTGTTTGGGGTCCTGCTGCAGAATAAATTTGGGGCCAATTGCACGCCTCCCTGATGGTATGGCATGATGGATAAGTATCTGACCAAATCTCCAAATCCATTGGCAGAAATGCAGCCCCAGACTTGTAAGGAACCTCCACCATGCTTCACTGTTGCTGCAGACACTCATTATTGTACCTCTCTCCAGCCCTTTGTTCGTTGAAAACAAACTGCCTCTTGCTACAGCCAAATATTTCAAATTTCGTCTCATCCGTCCAGAGCACCTGCTGCCATTTTTCTGCACCCCAGTTCCTATGTTTTCATGTATAGTTGAGTCACTTAGCCTTGTTTCCATGTCGGAGGTATGGCTTTTTCGCGGCAATTCTTTCATAAAGACCACTTCTGGCTAGATTTTTCAGGACATTAGTTGGGTGTGCCTGGGTCCCACTGGTTTCCACCAGTTCAGTGCTGATGGCACTGCTGGCCATCTTCCGATGTCGAAGGGAAGTAAGCATGATGTGTTTCATCTGCTGCCTTAAGTTTCCTTGGCCGACCACTGCGTCTATGGTCCTCAACAATGCCTGTTTCTTGCTGCTTCTTCTTAAACGGCACATCTTGAAACACCAGCCTGCTTTAAAATCTTTGCCTGGGAGAGACCTTACTGATGCAGTATAACTACCTTGTGTCTTGTTGCTGTGCTCAGTCTTGCAATGGTGTATGACCTGTGAAATTAAACTGTTTTCCACAACCTCTCCTTAGTAGCAGAGTTTGGCTGTTCTTCAGCCAGTTGTAAGCCTCCTACACAGCTGTTTGTTTCAGTTAATGAATGTGTTTAACCTACATATTACATTTGATGATCATTAGCACCTTCTTGGTATAATTGGTTAATCATACACCTGACTCTAATCCTACAAATCCCTGACTTTGTGCAAGTGTAAAGGTGCCCATACACCTTACGACCATCGCAAGACTCTTGTCTTGCGATGGTCGTAAACTTGTTAAAAGCTCATACGATCTGCTCATCTTGGACAGGCAGATCGTACTTGCGATCATCGAAAGCCCTCCCCGCTGAGGGGCGGGCTTCCGATGACCGCAGTGAGGGGCGGGCTTCCGATCACTGGAAACGGGCAGCGTGCGCACACCGGCCCGTTCGGCAGTTGTCGAACAAGCAGGCCACTAACCCGCCGAGAATCGTACGATTCTCGTCGGGTTTTCAAGCCTGCTTGTTCGACAGAAGACGTGCGACCGTACAGTAGAAACGGTCGCACGCCTTCCATACACTGTACGATTATCGCACCATCGCGGGATTTCCCGCGATTCTCGTATGAGAATCGTACAGTGTATAGGCACCTTGAGAATTGATGCTGGTTTGAAGCCAAAGGCTGTTTTATGGATACATCAGGTAACCTATATAGCCCCTAGCTGCATATGGAGATTGAGGGCAAAGACACCCCTCCTCACTCAGCACCTCATTTCTGGACAGGAGTAAGCACCTCCAGGTTCAGTCCTCACAAACGAGATTAGTGGGTTGCCAATCTCCTCTACCTGGCTATCCCGAGGAAGCAGGCAGAGATGACTAAGAGAAGGGCTAGGTCTGTAGCCAATGCCTGTACCACTTGGAAACTGCAAACAGCAGGCAATGGTAAATATTGTAGAGGTACTGGATACTGTCTGCAGTCTGCAATCGTTAACCCCTTAACTCTTATTCCCCATTGGGTTTACACCCCCCAGGAAACCCATTCCGTGGGGAATGTGTGATGATAATGCAACTCCCAGTCCTTGCATTATTTACGTTATCGTCTGAGCACCCCGTAGTGCCCAGTCCCCAGCTCATGTAAGGTAAACCCTCAACACTACTACTTGGCATATGTACTTTAACATCTCAGCACCCAGTTTTCTGTTTATGCAGATTTTTCTTTCAACTACACATGCGTCTGCATTAACCCATCAGAAGCCGGTCACCAATACCTTTTCTAACCCCTCAACAGCTAGTGCTCAGCAAATGTATAAACTGCTTCTGCACTCTTCTCCTGCACATACTGCATGCTCTCATACCATTCTGCACTTAGTGCTCACTAATGCTGGGCACACACCTTACAACCATCGCAAGACAAAAGTCTTGCGATGGTTGTCAGGTAATTAAAAAAACGTACGATCTGCCTATCTTGGACAGGCAGGTCGTACTTGCGATGACCGCAAGCCCGCCCCACTGAGAGGCGGGGTTCCGCTGACCGCAATGCTGAACGGGCAGTGTGCGCTTGTGCACGCCTTCCACACACCATGCGATAATCGTACGATCGCGGGATTTCCCGCGATTATCGCAAGTGTGCGCTTGCGCACGCCTTCCACACACCATGCGATAATCGTACGATCGCGGGATTTCCCACGATTATCGCAAGGTGTGTGGGCACCTTAAGACACTTCTTTAGCATTGTTTTTTTTAAATCTTGCCCAACCTTGTCTGTTCTGGAACAAGCACACTTTTGATAATTCATATTCTTGCAAAGCTTCCTTTTAGTAATTGTGTGGGTTTTAAATTTTACATTCTTTATGTTTAGTAATTTAATGATGACGTTGCATATACTTGTTCTCCCTCTACCTGCTGTCTGTCAGACAAGTACAAATAGCATCCTTCCTGAATAATTTGCGTGTTGTTTTCAATCGTTCTAAGAAGCCTAATGCAGTTGTGGGAAAAACTGTGAAGAAGTGATCAATATGCAGCCATGTATTGCTAACCCATAAGCACAGTGTGAAAAGTTTAGTGAGCAAATATCAATCATGGCTACATCTTGTATGCATTATGTATAATTGTAAACAATACAGAGAAGCCATTCCCAAATACCGCCTCTGCCCCTCCCATTTGGAAAGCCTGATGCAGGAAAAGGAAAAAAAAGTGAGTTGATAGAAATTGCCCAAAGCCACCAAACAGATTTAGAACTATTGAGGAAGTGTGAATGTGGTTTGTGATCCAGGAAACAGAGTGAGAGGAATGTGTCACAGTGCAGTGAGGAGTGCTCAGAATTGTAGGTGAAACAAAACGGCGGCTACAACAGCGTATGGCACAGCATAGAAGAGCCAAACCCTCTGGTCAGGATTCGGCAGTGTACCTACACCTAAATAAAAAAGGTCACTCCTTTTGAAGGCAGTCAAGTACGCATCCTAGACAGGGAGGAGGACTGGTTCAAAAGAGGTGTGAAAGAGGCCATTTATGTAAAAATGGAGAAGCCAAGCTTGGAAAGATGCGGGAGGTGGGGATTGAGACATCTATTGTCTGCCACATACAATGCTGTTTTAACACCTCTCTGGGCATGTTATTAACAGCTGCTAGGCTCCAATTATGCAAATGCTATCAACACCTGGTTGTGACTAACAGATTATCTGGATTGGAACAATATTCACCATATTTATTCCCAGATAATTTTTGTACAAGTCATTCTGAATTGAGAAAGCTGGTTAGATGACCAGTGAAACGTCTTCAAGAAGAATACAGCAAGTCCAGTTGCCTTGACTTATTCTTTAGAGATGAGAGGAAGTTACACAACATATGCATTGTTTGCTGGCTAACATTAAGCGTTGTCGCATTGCCTAGAAATGCACTTAATTGCTCCTATACATGTCTTCTATGCAGTTTCTGAATGCCAACTGAGCCAGAGCAGGCTGAGTGTAAGCCATGCATGCAAAAACTGATACTTAAAAAAACAGATATACCAGATTTTATAGAGATTACAATCTCTGAAGGGAGTATACAAAAAAACTTTAGGAGCGCTACTACCCTTCTAGTGCTGGTATCCTATGGTGGCTAGCTGTATGGAAAGAGGACAATGGACTCAGTTATGAAGACGACTGGTGTGTCTGAAGATCCCCTGCGGGGCAGCAGCTGGCGTCTTGAGTGCCACATCCCTGGAATGAAGCCTTGTGCAAGGGATGGATAGCTCCAGGGATGGATCGTTGTGGGTCCGGAAAGTGTGTGGAGCGACCCACGTACTCGGCTGGCCAGGCCGAGCAGTGGCAGCTTGGAGAGGGAGAGGAGCCGCGAACAGCTGTGAGACACCGGGCGCCGTGTGTCCACAGAATATACGCCGTGCTGGTATCACGGGGGTGCACAGAATATTGCAGGTAGAAAGTCTGAAGTGGTAGAGAGCAGTGCATGGGCTGAAGGCTCTCAATAGAATGGCTACGCGTTTCGAGGCACAGGCTCTTTGTCAAGCCTCAATGCAATCTCTGAAGGGAGGTCATTTGTAAGGTTGTTAATACAAGCACATTTTTATCATTTAGACTTCACACACTAACCTAATTATCTAAAATGCATTTTAAAAAGATTATACATTCCATTCCAATCCTATTTTAGAACTGCTTACAGTGTAACTTTGCCAAAGTGTTTGTGCTTTATACTGTACATTCAAATACCATTAAATATGTCTAATTTATATTTGTGTAGTAATATAAAAGTAGTTATTAGTTGGTAATCTTAGTAGTAATAGCTTTCTATAATTCCAGCAATTTTATCAGATTACATTTTTGTTTTCCAGGTATTTGTGGAAACCTTGGACAAATGTTTTGAGAACGTCTGTGAACTTGATTTAATTTTCCATGTAGATAAGGTAATGTAACTGACTGTATGTTGTGCTGTGATGGATTGTTTTATAGTGTGCCAGTCTAAACAAGTACCAAATCCAGTTACTATGTTATGCACAAGCCCAAACAAAATTTCCTTCATCTTCCCTGACTGATCAAAATCATTTTTCATATGCGTTTCACATATTTTTCCTTCTAGATACAGCAGTTCACAGTGGGAGGGTTTCAGGAGGACTAGTGGTGGCCAGGGATTGATTGACAAGCTAGAGGCATTAATATTGATTTCCATAAAACTGATACCTGTGCAACATTTTCTTATTCCACTGTAATGCAGTCAGGCACAGGTTACATTAGGGAGACTTTGCTGGCAGGATCAACAAGTATTTGTGGGACTTTGCAGAGGGACCAAGGAAAAGCTGTAAGTGGAGATGTATTAATAAAGTTACACTAAACTTGAGAGTTAAATCCTAAAAATGCATTAACATTAACTATACTCAAAATGTAAATTATTTGTGTATCACTCGACCTGTAGATCCTCAAATCATCTCTGAATTCATGCTGACACTGTCCTTCTTACTGGAGGGTGGTTACTTTTGTCCTCCATTGTTCCTGTGCATGATGTAAAGAAGCCACCGATCCAAGCTCGCTCCCGTGATGGGCTACAATCTCAACACTACAATTTCCATACAAATTAGTAAACTAATTGCGAGATTGTGGTCCATAACTGGAAGTAGCTTAGAGTGGTGGCTACTTTACGAGACACACACACAGGGACCATGGGGAACAAAAGTAGCCACCCTCCAGAAGGAAGGACAGTGTCAGCACCAATTCAGAGATGATTTGAGGATCTACACCTGAGTGATACACAAAAAAGATACATTTTTGTTAAGGTACTTGAATGCATTTTGAAGATTTAACTCCTGAGTTTATTGTCACTTTAAAGCAGACTTTTACGCAACAACATAACAACAAAGGCGCCTTTAGAAATGTTTAGTAATGACAATCTACAATCACATACTTCTAGATAATTGCTGGCTTTGTATTTGCATACCTTATTTCTCTTTTCTTCCCCAGTCTTCTGATAGTGGCCATGCTAACTAAGGGTAGATTACTAGCTCTCCTTTTACTTCCTGGAAATCTGGCTCATGTGACTAGATATGTCACCATGCAGATCATCTCAGAAGGAAAATGCCTTTTACTGAGATGAGATTTCCCAGCAATGCTCTACTGATGTAACCTTCTCAGGAGGCTGTTCTTGGGCAAACTGAAATAATGTTACCCTTTCAAAGCAGAACGTGAATGTTCTGCAAGTGTAGGGATATTAAAAATCACAGCATTTTACACCTGACATGTCTGTTATTATTAATCATCATATATAGAGCGATGCATTGGTAGAATTAGATTTTTGGAGTCTAAAGGTCCACTTTAGGTGCTGCAGCACATATTTGTTTTAATGGGAAGCCATAGTTCTACTTAAACAGTTAACTTTGCTGAATACAATTATCACCTCAGTGTTCTGATAACACAAAAGTCACACATTTGTTTCCAACAATCTTGCATCCACAGAAATGTATAAAGATCTTACCTGGTGGGATAACTGGGCAGCAACGTGCTATTGCGGTGATATGTTGTTGGTATTCAGTATAATTATGCTTAAATGAGGTGACAGTGAAATGACCCTGGTAAGACATGATGCCAGCTAAGGAAAGAACTTATTTCAGTCACTGAAATACAATTTATTCCACTTTCAGTAAATGCAGAGATCTCTTGATGGGGACAAAAATGGTCAACATTGGGGCTCCCCTCCTACGGTAGCTGCTTTGTATGTACACAGACCCTTCTGAATATACACTGATTTTAAATTTGTTTTTGTGTGTTTTTTTTCATACTTCAGCATTACTGAATTGTATTCTTCCTGCATGAAAACAAATTTCCCACCCTGCTGCCTGTTATGACACAGATGTGAAATATTTTTTTTTATCAGTCACTGGTGGAACTACTTGTTGAATATGGATAAACAGATGTCAGATGGTTGTATTTAACAAGGGTGTGCCAGAATTAAGTTGCATAGTGTTCCCGTTCTTCATTCCCCTCCTGAATCTTTTATTTGTTTTTCTTAGATAAATTGAAATGTTTACATTCCTTAGTAAAAAGGAAGTAAAAATTAAAAGCTTTAGGCCTCATGCACAAAGTCGTCAAAGCTGCAGCTAGAAATTACTGCGGCAAAAACCTTCGGAGGTGTGTCTTTACAGATTTGGCTGCTGTGAATGACAGGCTGTCGGTGGCCGCGACTGTCTCCATGTAATTGTACATGGAACCATTACCTGCAAATTGAAAGATGCATTCTCGCTGCGTCTGCGGGGCAAACATCTTCAGCATTCCAATCCAAAGATTCAGATTAGTGTAAATCCAATTTATTAGCAAAAGTCATGTAGACAAGCGCTTTCAGGGCCACGCAGGGTCCCCTTCATCAGGCTCAGTAGAGACTCGTCACTAATGAAGGGGACCCTGCGTGGCCCCAAAAGCGCTTGTCTACATGACTTTGCTAATAAATTGGATTTACACTAATCTGAATCTTTGGATTGGAGTGCTGATGACGTCTTTCTATCTTCTGTTGCATTGTGAGCAGCGCCATCCGCCGTCATTGCGAGCACCCATTATCATTGGGACAAGACCGGTAAGGAGTGCAACAAGGTAAATTGATTTTTATCAGGGGCAAACATCTTTCCCGATCCACAGCTAATCATTCCACATACGTTGACAGCCACGGCAGATGTGGCCGCTGTCACCATTAACTTGAATGCACAGACCCACCTGGGATTTCTGCTGCAAGAATTCACAGCTTTGATTGCCATGTGCATGAGGTCTAAAGTGGAAGTCATGAATATTTTTCTGTCCCTTTTACTCATGCAGCCAATCTTCGCTCACCTAAAGAGGTACACTGACCGAAGAATCTTTAGCATCTGACGACACACCTTTGAGTGTGTTTAATGTCTGCGCCCCCCCTTTGCATGCTGAGATTTCTTCTGTTCCCTGCGTCGCTACTGTGTCCTTTAGTGATGAGGGAAGGGCCAGTGGAAGGAACCACAAAGCATAGCATAGACCAGGCATCCAACCTGGTTGTGTGTTGGATGAAGAAAATTCTTCATCAAGCCTAGCTTTTCATGAGAACGAAGATCAGTGATGTGAGTGGAGAGTAAGGTAGTAACAACCCACACCATAACAGCTCCATAGAGTGCAGTCTCCCTAAGAAAGGAAGTGTGTTACTGGCCAGATCGCCAGTTGAAAATAAAGGAAAAAAGCCTAGAGGCCATGTTCACACCAAGTCTGGAGCTGATATGCAAATGCAGTGTAGAGCTGCAACAGTTAATCGATTTAGTCGATTAAAATCGACGGCACCGTTTTCGATCGTCGATTCGTCGGCTATCGATTGCTTAGCCTGTTCGGGGCTCCACACGCGGCCTGAATCACACGTCACACGCTGCGCCCGACGTGCCCTCCGCACAGGCCGCATAAGCCACGCCCACCGAACAGGCCGCAGCCGCCGCATAAGCCACGCCCACCGCGCAGGCTGAAGCCGTGCACGCTGCTGCTCTCCTCCTCGCCGTGAGCTCCCTCACTCGCCACTTGCCCGCCGACAATCGAGGGCCCACCTTCTGAAAGTAGGTCAGGAGTAGACTAGACTAGAAATGTAACTGTAGTGATCTGAATACGATGACACTTCCCTCTCTTTTCAACAATAAGAGGTTTCCTTGAGAGATTCTGACAATATTGAAAAGTGCTCACTATTAAAATAAGCTGATCCTTGCCTGCCCTCAATACAAACTAGTGCAACTTGAATGATGTTCCATTTTGCTTACGTGGTTAGAACTTTCCTCCCTGTTCACATAGGAAAGAACTAGTACCTGTTCACACAGTTCATCATTGTCCCTTGTTTCTCCTACTACAAAACAAATAAAATGGGCAGCAAACTATTTTTAGAACCAGACACAGGGGGGAATTTATCAAAACTGTAGCAGACAAAATCTGGAGCAGATTTGCACTGCAACCAATCAGCTTCTCTGCCTCATTTTCAAATCTTACCTGAGCAAACTGAAGAGAGAAGCTGAATGGTTGCCTTGGGCAACTGCTCCAGATCTTGTCTACTCTAGAGCTGCAACAGTTAAGAGTTTACGTCGATTAAAATCGACGATGGAAAACCTTGTCAACGTTTTCCATCGTCGATTAGGCTGCTATCGATAGGTTAGCCTGTTCGGGGCTCCACACTTGACCCGTCGTGTCCGGCGGGCGCGGCGTGTGATGTCACGCGCCCGCCGGGCATGACACAGAAGTCGCACACGCCGCTGAAGCCGCTGCTCCTCTCCTCGCAGTGAGCTCCCTCACTCGCTGCACTCTTGGTGTGACTGGGCCCTCCCCGCCGCGCGACACGACTCCTCCCCGCCATACAGACTCGTCGCTTCTCCTCCCTGCAAGCCGCATCTCCCCTCTTGTATTCCTATATAGCTGCTGGTATTCTGCATTGCGCTGTATAACCATTATACAGCGCAATGCAGAATACCACTCGCAATATAGGACTACAAATCACAGCAATAGTACATTATACAGCGCAACGCAGAATACCACCAGCTAGAGAACTACAAAATCCCAGCAATAGAATATTATAGTATAATGGACTATTGCTGCGATTTGCTGTATTCCTCTATAGCTGCTGGTATTCTGCATTGCGCTGGTGTATAATGTACTATATTGCACACCACACTTTTTTTTTTTTTTTTTTTCCACCGCTCCATGCTTGCTCCCATGATGGACTATAATCTCAATACAAACTAGTAGTCCATCGCTGGAGCCATTTTTTTATCCGATTAATCGAACTTAATAATCGGCTAACTAATCGATTTATGAAAATAATTGTTAGCTGCAGCCCTAGTACAGTACATTTTTACTACGATTTTGCCGTGTCCTGGTGCTGTTGTTTTTTTGTTTTTTGTTTAGCTTAAAATGGGCTTTCAGGTGCAGTCCAGTGTGTTTGCATGTGTTTTTGATGCGGTCCCCTGCATTTCAGACCAAAGAAAATGAGTCCAGCAGTATTTTTTTGTCTGGATTGGAATAAACTGGTGTGACCAGAGCCCAGAAATACCATAGGGATATATTGGGATGCTATTTTGGTCCGGAAAAAACTGTTCTGGTCCGGACATGATCCTGACATGGTGTGAACAAGCCCTTAGATACACTTTAGGACTTGTATAACCTATAACAACTAATTCAGGATAAAATTAGAATGCCATTATGCAGTTGTGTAAAAAAGTGTTGGCCCCCTTCCTGATTTTTCATTGTTTTGCACGTTTGTCACACTTGAATGTTTCAGATCATCAAACAAATTTAAATATTAGTCAAAGATAACACAAGTAAACACAACATGCAGTTTTTAAAGGAAGGTTTTTATTAAGGGAAAACAAAATCCGAACCCACATGGCCCTGTGTGAAAAAGTGTTTGCCCTCCCCCTGTTAAAACATAACTTAAAGGTGCCCATACACCTTACGATTATCGGACAAAACGTTTCGTCCGATGATCGAATAGTCGTACGATTTTCGTACGGCAGCCCATCCTGCCCCGATGATCGCAAGATTCATTTAGCCGTAATTAACGAAAAGCACCTGGATGAAATGCGGTAATTGATTTGCCGTATTTTCGTTAGCGCAAGCGCAGTGTAGATCGTACGACTTTTGACGGACGGAAACACCAGCAACCTTTACGAAAATCGTACGATCTAGCAAAGTTTTCAAACATGCTTGACCATCAAAAGTCATACGATTGTACAGTAATGTCGGTCGGACACTGCAATGCACACATACGATTATCGTACGGAAAGTCGATTGCATACGAAAATCGTCTGATAATCGTATGGTGTATGGGCACCTTTTACTCTGGTTTATCACTGAGTTCAATTTATCTAGCCACACCCAGGCCTGATTACTGCCACACCTGTTCACAATCAAGAAATCACTTAGATAAGACTTGACTGACAAAGTGAAGTAGACCAAAAGATCCTCAAAAGCTACACATCATGCCTAGATCCAAAGAAATCCAGGAACAAATGAGAAAGAAAGTAATTGCGATCTATCAGTCTGGAAAAGGTTATAAAGCCATTTCTAAAGCTTTGGGACTCCAGCGAACCACAGTGAGAGCCATTATCCACAAATGGCGAAAACATGGAACAGTGGTGAACCTTCCCAGGAGTGGGCGGCCAACCAAAATTACCCCAAGAGCGCAGCGACGACTCATCCAAGAGGTCACAAAAGACCCCACAACAACATCCAAAGAACTGCAGGCCTCACTTGCCTCAGTTCAGGTCAGTGTTCATGACTCCAGCATAAGAGACTGGGCAAATGGCCTGCATGGCAGAGTTCCAAGACTAAAACTGCTGCTGAGCAAAAACAACATAAAAGTTTGTCTCCGTTATGCCAGAAAGCATCTTGATGATGCCCAAGACTTTTGGGAAAATACTCTGTGGACTGACGAGACAAAAGTTAAACTTTTTGGAAGGTGTGTGTCCCATTACATCTGGCGTAAGAGTAACACTGAATTCCTGAAAAAGAACATCATACCAACAGTAAAATATGGTGGTGGTAGTGTGATGGTTTGGGGCTGTTTTGCTTCTTCCCGACCTGGAAGACTTGCTCTGATAAATGGAACCATGAATTCTGCTGTCTACCAAAAAATCCTGTAGGATAATGTGCGGCCATCTGTTCATGACCTCAAGCTGAAGCGAACTTTGGGTTCTGCAGCAGGACAATGATCCAAAACACACCAGCAAGTCCACCTCTGAATGGCTGAAGTAAACCAACATGACAACTTTGGAGTAGCCTAGTCAAAGTCCTGACCTGAATCCTATTGAGATGCTGTGGCATGATCTTAAAAAGGCGGTTCATGCTCGAAAACCTTCCAATGTGGCTGAATTACAACAATTCTGCAAAGATGAGTGGACCAAAATTCCTGCACAGCGCTGTAACAGACTTATTGCAAGTTATCTCAAACGCTTGATTGCAGTTCTTGCTGCTATGGGTGGCCCAACCAGTTATTAGGTTTAGGGGGCAAACACTTTTTCACACAGGGCCATTTGGGTTTGGATTTTGTTTTCCCTTAATAATAAAAACCTTCCTTTTAAAAACTGCATGTTGAGTTTACTTGTGTTATCTTTGACTAATATTTAAATTTGTTTGATGATCTGAAACATTTAAGTGTGACAAATGTGCAAAACAATGAAAAATCAGGAAGTGGGCCAACACTTTTTTACACAACTGTATGTTTCTTTTATGGAAATGGGGAAAAGTTTTAATCAGCTGTGCAGTACATTTTTATTTCAGGTAGAATCAATGTTGATGAAGTCCAGAAGGGGGTTTTCATGGTGTACATTCAGTAAAATTTCCTGGAAAAAGGAATGGCTCATAATGACACTTTATAGGAAAGTTTGTGTAAGCTGCATATGAAGATCTCTTCGCTTTCCATCATACTTGCAGATGAAATATGATTTGCATAGCCGAGATGTTTTACTGCCGACGTTGCTCTTTTTGCTGACCGATTCCTGTACCTTTTTAAGCCAGCTGTGGATATGAAATATCTCAAACACACCAACTATGCCTTGATCTATGTTTTCTGACTAGACCTCTGTTAATACTCCCCAAGTAAAAGGAAGCCTATTTATAGGACTGCAGAGTGCTGCGTGTACAGGGCCACAGAAATTTGACTTTTTCATGGATGTTATTGTATCTCTTGGAATTTCCCAAAAAGGGTGTTGGCTCGTTTCAAAAATACTATGTATCAGAGCATTAGAATGTGACTTAACAAATGCAGACGTTCTAAAGCAGGATAGAGACTGTTTATACTGGTGATACATTCTCATCAGTTAACGAAGTTTAATTTAAAGCTAAACTCCAGTCAGATTTAAAAAACACCATTATGAGCAAATGTATAAAACACCAATAAACGACAACTACACCCTTTGATTTAAACATCAACATTGTAATGAGCCTAGCACACAATAAATCAGTGTTTTAAATGCTAAATCTTTTTCTCCACTTAAGTGTTTGACATTTTCACCAATTTAGGAAATGCAGGTAAAAGCACGGAAATTTCACGTGTTTTTCAAAAGCTTAGTTGCAATGTTTTTTTCTTTCCACAAATTATATTTTATTCAGTGCAGTGTGCCTTTGAACTTGCTAGAAAAGTTGACTACTCTAGAAAAGTTTATTAGCACAGCCCTCTCCCTCCTTCCATATCATAGCGCTCTCCTCTTCTGGGAGTGTCTAGCTACTTTCCGTATTGACCCAGCATCTGTGCCCTCCCCACACCTTCCTGCATAACCTTTTATATACCTGCTGGGGAAGGATCAAAGAGAAGTACTATAGAGTGTCACTTGAATTACATCTCTAAGTTTGCTTTGAAGCAAAACTCCAGGCAAATCAAACTTTAAACCTTGCCGTGGGGCTGCCCCAGCACTGGTAGGGTAAAGTGCTTGCTTTGTCTAGGGGGCTAAAATAACAGTGAAGCGTTATAGTCACCCAAACCACAATCCCAGCTGGCTCTTAGACACGCTCCCTTCAGCCTCGTTTAGCCTCTGCTCCAGCGGTCTAAGGTCCTGTGAGTCATCATGTCCAGTATAGTTTATAGGATGTGAGGACACTAAGGGACATACCATCACTGGAGCAGTGTAACAGCAAGCCGGGATCGTGGTTCGGGTGAGTAAAACTTTACTTAAGCGCCATAGATAAAGCAAGCACTTAACCCTTTCAGTGCTGGGGTAGCCCCTTTGCAAGGGTTAAGAACTTATTTGCCAGGAGTTCTGCTTGAACTTAGTTTAACAGGGTTGCTTTAAAGGCAAGGTCCTCTTTTTGTGCAAAAATAATAAATGTGCACTTCTCCGTAAAAGAGAAAAAAAATGTGCATTTGACATGTAGATTGCGGGTGCAGCGCTCTGACTCCTGTAGATTCTTCCTCCCGTCCATGTCCATACCTCAGTAAGGACCTTCAGTAACATGAACATGAGGAAGATTGGAAGGACTACAAGTGCAGTAATGCCACGGTGACTCCAAGTGAGGTGACGGAACTTGTCAAAGGATGATGTCTGTGTGGGCAGAGCCACAATCGTGCAAAATTCAACATAGAGCAGTAGCCTGCAGGAAGAAGGACCCCGTGATTCAGGTAACTGGGGGAGCGGGTCTGGTTGGGCAGGGGTGCTGATGTGATTTATGTTTTATGTTACACCTTGAATATAGGTGTAACATGAAACCTGGTCCAAAAAGTGAACTTAGCCTTTACCTCCTGCTAAAATGAACAGACTGGTGGACGCTTACATTATCACTAGCTGATTATCCAGGCTTCTGTGGGAGATCGAGTACACAGGAAGTAGTATCCAAGTCTATACAAGTCCCAGCTTTTGATGGACTTAAGTATACTCTGCAAACCAATTGGCTAACAGGTAGGTGTGATGAACAGTGGGGGAGCCGATTTAGTTAAAACTCGAACATTAAAAAAATGTTGTGCATGTTCTTCCGTATAGTACTGCTGAGATTGAATGGTGACCATGTAAATGCTTCCTAATCTCTCATACACTAATTACTGTGGGTTGTTAAATTAACATACCCTCACACCAGAAAATTCAGGATTGTGCTCTGATCTGAAGCTCCGCTGCCACTTTCCTGATCTTGCATCACCATCTTCCTCTCTCCCATTTTCAGGAGTCAGCTGTTTCTTCTGCTTTTTGCAGCTGACTCCACATGCCGATCCGTTAGGTCCTGCCTGCAGTACTGTGTGACTTCTCTGCTGATGCCTGGTGTGATATGCACATCACAGGAGCAAGGTTAAGCGTCATTTTTGTGTAGGTGAGAATGGAGGCAAAGGGTGGGCTGGAAGGTATACACACAGAAGTAAACATATTGAGGAGGAGTACAGTGAAGCAATGTAGTGTTTTTGAGTGAAAGAGTGCTTAAAGGTATTGGATTCCTAATGCTATAAAGAACATCCTTAGAGTAGGGGAGACCTAGTTACCGTACCTGTTCTCCTATGAAGTGTCTTAACCCAAGTGCAAACATTTAATAAATTGCAGCTTACCAGTCCTTAGATGTGGTGGCTGTATTACTTTTCATTATTGGGCTTTTTTTTTTTCATTTCCACCTTGTGATCCCGTCAGTAACATACTTCCTGCCCTAAGCTGATAATGATTACTCACTGTACTGCATCTATAACAGAGTAGTATTGTCATCCTAGGCTGATTGCTGCTGATTTGAGCCCCCCTCTTCAATTCCATAATTTAGGAGGGTGCTGTTCTATAGTCCACCGAGAATTAAGCTGGGATGATAATGAATAACACTGCAGAATGTATAGAACAGCACTGGACTTCTGGCAGGATCAACAGATATTTTCTTTTTTGTCTATTGAGTGACATACGATTCAGAGACATTTGGGTTATACAGCCTCTTGCAGTAGGAGTTGGACACTGGCAAACAATAACAACAAAACCCAGTGACTAGCCTGGTATAACCCCTCCTACTCCCATGATGCCTCAGTTTTGCTAGTGTTTTAGGAGAGTGGATGTCTTCTTTCTACTAAGAAGTTTAATATTTTTTTGCTAGCCATTTTTGCACTTTTTTCCCCCCCAAGATCATTTTTGCTTCAGTCGAAGACTTCCTTTACCATCTGCTGAGCTGATCTATATGTATGCAGCTATCCAGACTGGCATATCCTCAGCAATAGCTTTGGAACCGGGACTCCACTGACCTTCCCGAAATGTGACCTTCTGACACTGGGCTCTGTGATGTTTTCCAGACCTCTGTGTCAGCCATAGAATGCTTTCCAAGTGCAGACCCATGGCACAGCCTCTGTATATGAAGACTTATTTATGAGTAGGCCATGTGGGTTGAGCATCGGGAGCTGCTATGATTAATGGATCATTGGGTGCAATTTGTATCCCCTTATTTTTCATTGGTCTCCACAGAAAGAGTTAAAATGCTAAGGAATTAAGTGCTGCATTACTAGGTGCTGCAAGTGTGTGGGCGGGCACTTCTCCAGAATCATTATCCGATCTGCCTGCGGCCTCTGAACCATTGGCTAGGAAAGCTGTATCTGATGAAGTTCTGAAAATCCTTTAGAATGATATCCTTGAGGAGCCACATTTTGGCTCTTATTGACGCAGTGCGCGCAGTTTAAAGATGTAGTGCAGCCTGTAACTTTTACTAGTGCTGTTACTAGTCTAGGATCCCTAAGAGGCCCTAAGACCACTAAAGTTTCACAAGCTATTTCCATAGGTTCTCTAGAATTACTGGAAAACTCATGGACTGTTTTTACATTTTCCAAATGTTTTGCGGTCTAATACCCAATTAAGGAGGGTTTTTTCAGGAAGTGGGCTGTTTCTGCGATCTGGCAGTGTCCTGCCTTAAAGGGTTTCTAAACCCTCCGGTTTTTTTTGCATATATCTACTGCTAGCAAGCAGTAGATATATGCAAATAGTTGTTTTTTTTAACCGATTTAACAGCGGTTTAACCAGTTGACATCGCCGCGCGCTCCCGTCAGAAAATCTGAAACTGCTCGGGCGGCCACAAAGCTTCTTGAGGCAGGCGCATGCGCAGTTCGGATTTTCGGCCGGGAGACGCGGAGAGACGCATGGTAAGTCTATGGTTTCTAAATGCTCCAAAATCCGTTTTATTTTTCTCCAGCCACAACTTCCTGCCGGAAGGTGGCTACTTTTCTTCTC
This sequence comes from Nanorana parkeri, assembly GCF_000935625.1. Lineage (NCBI taxonomy): Eukaryota > Metazoa > Chordata > Amphibia > Anura > Dicroglossidae > Nanorana > Nanorana parkeri. The sequence goes on along the minus strand of NW_017306685.1, from coordinate 247,073 downwards.
CATGGTCCCTGTGGGAGCTGAAAAGTAGCCACCCTCTGTGCTCGTTCATGTTGAGGACTACAACATGCTGAGGACTTCTTGTGATTTTTGCCTCTTCTCAGTCACCGCCCACAAATGCTCCCCTCTAGACTGCAAGACGCTCGGATTTCTTCAGCTCTCCCACACTAATATGTGTTCTTTTGAAGTGTTCTGGGGGTTAAGGTTTACTCATTCAAGTAAAAGGCTGAGGTGACTGTGGAAGCCCTTTTGTGTGCAGAAGCTGTGAGCCCAATGTCCACACATCTTGTATCAACACCATCTCCACACTATTGGGTTAAGGTTAACAAATACTTTAAAGCCATGGTTCTCAACTAGTGGGTCGTGACCCAAAAGTGGAAAAAATACAAAAAAGGTCACAAGCACTCCAGCATGTAGAAAAGTCAATGTTTATTGACTTCACAGGTGTCACATCATCAGAGCGATGTTTTGGAACAGCAAAGTCCCTTTCTCAGGCAAAACAGATAACAGTTTTTGCTTGTGACCTTTTTTGTATTTTTTGGACTTATTTTGCGGGGGCATCCGCAGTCATTTCAGCACCCACCCTACAATTAGGGTTTTTTATCCGGTCAGGAGTGCGATGGGTGTGTATGTTGTGTGACCCAAAAGTGGGTTGCAACCCCATCTTCAGTGGGTCGTGGGATCCTTAGTCCATAGAGCTGGCACTCCTGCCCCATTCAGCAGGTAGACAGAGAGTGAACTTTTTGTGGCAGCGTGCAGGAGACTCCTATGTATTATAAAACAATCCCCTCTGTCCTCGGGTCCCCTGGTGAAGCGATAGGGAGCAAGGGGACTATTTCACCACTCTCGGCCTGCGGAGTAATATCGGGAGCTGTAAGTAATTAAGTTAAAGTTCCCAGGCTGCACTGTCCTCCCCACTGTGGCAGATATCCATCCGCCCCAGCGCGGCAGATGAATTTCAGATAGGGAGTACAGCCTGCCCAGGGACCGAGGAGGCTGAGAAAGGTAGGCAGGCGATGAGAGGTGTGCAATTTTTTTCATCATAATATGTGGTGAACAGATGAAAACAGATCATAATGTCCATGCTGCTAGCTCTTCACCTGTCAGTGCAGGGTGCATTAGCAGGGGCCCCATTGCTCGTTTTCTACAAGTGATCTGGGCAGCTGTATAGCCTGCATATCACTTGTAGCAGCCTGCTTGTGTGGTGTCCCCCACCACCTGCCGTACTTTTCTGGGTCAACTGTTCTTCTGGTGGATCTGGGACCATGGAAAATTCAGGGCAGATAGAAATAATAATAAAAATATATAACAATGTAAAAAAAACAAACAATTAAAACCAACCCAGCTGTCCCCGCCATCTGCCTGTGAATAAATATGTGCGCGTGGGGCATGCATGTGTACGCCGATTACACCACACATGTTCGGTATCACAGTGAACCTTTAATTAATTATGGCTAGCAACCTAATGACCAAGAACAAATGTGGGTCCTGAGATTACAAAGGTTGAGAACCACTGCTTTGAAGGATCCAGCAGCATCTAACCCTACCTTAGACATTCACTTGTTGGTTACACAGGTTCAGATAAACTAACAATTGATTTAACAGATGATCATTTCCGATTTATATTTTGTTAAAAAAAATTATCTGAAAATTCTGAACTGATATCTCAATTTTCTTTTAGATATAACCAATTGTTTTGTTAAATTGATCTCTGGGAGTTTATCATTTTATAAAAACAATTCTATTATCATTTTGTTGTATGATTAGTTTATTTTACCGTGTGGAGAATCCAGCAGGGGCAGTGTGACCTTCCCTTTTAATTGGAGTAGCAGATGTGAGAACCCTAGCAGGGATGTAGAACCTTCAAAAGAAGCTAAAGAGAGTGATTCATCTTTATAGTCCTTCACCCAAATCAGAAATATATCAATTCTGGATGGACAAGGTCATCAGTATGTGTATATTGTTAGTAGTATGATTGTGTTTTACTGTTTTTTAGGTCCACAACATCCTGGCAGAAATGGTGATGGGCGGTATGGTTCTAGAGACCAATATGAATGAAATTGTTATACAGATTGATGCACAGACAAAGGTGGAAAAATCTGAGGTAAGGAATTAGTATCATAACTGATGTCTTGTAAGGGCTAGCAGGAATTAATTTTATTGAAATGTAGAAGCCAGCAGCGATGACAGAATTAAAATGTCTGCGTCTCTGTGGAAATTATTCTCTGTGAATCAGACAGTCATGGTAATCACAGTAGCAGCTATATTTTTTTCCTTTAACCAAATAGTACACATGCTGAGAATCCCAGATTTAGCAGATTATTTTATGAAAATGAGTTTAGTATATAGCAAGGGTCCATGTCATACTGTTACAACTTTCTCCATAATGACAATAACAGTCTGATTGCTGAATTAGTTAGCACACAGATTTTTTAACACAATTAGCATTAGAGAAATGGTATAGCAAAGTCAAAAACCTAACCAGTCCAGCCCAGCAAAGTACCCAGGTTTCATGGGAAACAGCAAAAATAATGTTTAGCTGTGTTATCTGTTAAATAGATATCAAACATTTACAGTTTCAGTGATATTTTAAATTGTGTAACTGCTACCGTTGACCTGTACCTACCTCTAGTCGATGAAGCACACTGCTGGCTTATCACTTTTTAAACTTGCCATATCTCTTCTACCTAAAAAGCTGTTCCGCAGAAGCACTAATTTGTACTCCATACATCCAAAAGCTGGCCATATACCTTACAACCATCACACGACTTTCGTTGTGCGATGGTTGTAAGGTCATTAAAATTTTGCGACGATTGCAATGCTGAGCGGGCAGAATGCGCTTGCGCAAACCGGCCCTTGCGGCTTTCGTCTTCCGAGCACGCTACCAACCAGCCGAAAATCGTACGACCGTACAGTAGATGCGGTCGCACGCTGCCCATACACCTGCCGATTATCGTACGATAATTGGCAGGTGTATGGGCACCTTAAGACTGCCCCTAACTATTTGTGTCATGCAATATTTACTCTCTGTATGTTCAAACTTAAATTGGAAGCAGTATTGTTATCACCTGTTGGCTAATGTTATTTTAGCAGACAGCCTTTTAGCATTCCAGTCTTGTGAATTGTAAGAAGATGATGACTTTCTAAGGCCTATCTCTATGATAACTAAATTATTAGGAAGAGAGTTTCTAACTAGGACTGACCTAACGTGCATTTAGGTGGCCATACACCTATGGATTATCTGCAGATTTTCTATGTTCAGATGGAAAATGCGCAACAGATTCCTCCATCTACGCTAAACTGTGTGGATGGAAGAATCTCCCTCTGGGCCAAGCTTCAGTATCTTGCTAGATGGCCCCGCTGGCTCTGAAAATACCTGAACAACGTCTGCATCCAGGCAGATTGTTCAGGTATTTTGAGAGTTTTTTTGCGTTACAGTACATTATCAGTGGTCTTTGCACATTCTTTTGAAAAAAGGCCTTTGTAGTTTAAAAGTTTATACAAAATGGACAGAGTGGCAGTCTCTGCGTGGCTGAACCAATGTTTTCAAATACCGAATAGCTTCTTTATATCTAAGCTCTGTTAATCATTCCTTGTATACTTTTCGGCAGCCTACTGGCTACTGAATTACAGAATAATACATTTAAGTTAGGCAGGAAGAATGTAATAGGTGAACAGACTGATGGGAAACAGTTCGAATCCATCTTACAGTCAGCTGACTAGATTGAAATCAAATTGGTTGCCACACGTTTAATTTCAGCTCTTTATTATTGTTTTATTGAACATGGCCCTATGATTTCAAGAACAGCCTATAAGAAGAACATTGTTGTTTTCTTGGCTTTATACCTTCTCATCCAAGTAGCTTGTCTGTCGACAGAAGCCGTTATATTGTTGATTTGGAAAATGTGGTTTCTTCATTGCAGGGTTATGGTGTCACATTAAACTCTAGTTCATTCATGAACCATGTATGCTCCGTAAAAAAATGATTGTTTTTAGAACTCATTACCTGTAAAATGCATTCAAGCACCTTAACCATTAATGAATATGTTGTTTATTCGTATATCACTTGGTTGTAGATCCTCACATCATCTCTGAATTCTTGCTGACACTGTCCTTCCTTCTGGATGGTGGCTACTTTTGTTGCCCATGGTCCCTGTGTGTATTGTAAAGTAGTCACCACTCCAAGCTTGCTCCTGTGATGGACTACAATCTCACGTTTAGTTTACTAATTTGTATTGAGATTATAGTCCATCACAGAAGTGAGCTTGGAGCGGTGTCTACTTTACAACACACACAGGGACTATGGGGTACAAAAGTAGCCACACCCAAGAAGGAAGGACAGTGTCAGCACCAATTCAGAGAGGATTTGACGAACTACAGTGGAATGATACACAAATAAGCTACATTTTTGTCAACAGTAGTACTTTTTGTTAATAGAAGGTACTTGAATGCATGTTTTAAGATTTAACTTGTGAGTTTAGTGTCACTTTAACCTAAGTAGATAAAGTGAAAACTAGGTTGAGCTATATTGCAGGATGGGCAGAAAACATTAATATCGATCTGCTAGCATTTTCTTGGTAGGAGACACTTTTTTGCCCCTAACTTTCTCGTCCCCTTTTTGCTGCCTTTAATTATTATACTTCAAAGGCACTGATGCTTTACATAGGTTGGATTTTTAAGTATTCACATGTAACTGTAAACAATTTTCTTTTATACATGGCTTTGACATTTTGATGTTTCAGACAGTATAGCGGCTTTAAAAAATAAAATAAAAAGCTATTCAACAGCAGTTATGGACGTGAAAGCCCCAAACCCAAAAGGTATTGGGATTCATAGATATCATTTTGAGCCACATTGTCGCTTAAGAATTTGCTGGTTGTGTTCATGCTAATTGCAACTAGCACAGAGTTACAAAGTCAGACAGGAATAAACTACAACAGAGTACCTTCAACCTTCTCAAGTTTGCTACCACAAACTCTCCTTTAGTTCCTTGGGCACCAAACAATGCTCCTTTTGGCTGTGTGATCATTCATCACTCCTGCGGTTTCTTTAGCCACTTAAACTACTTTCTTTATTATATATGCATTCTATTGGAAACAAACTGTTTTTTTCCTTGTGCAATACAAAAAAAAAACACATTTAGAGGTAATATATGTTGGGCCTTCACTGTGATTGCGGATCTTACTGACCAATAGTATAGTGAGATGTGAGAAGCAAAGTGCTTGGCATTACAACAAAACTTAGAATTTGTGTATTGGAGTATAACAGGGTCCATTTAGGTGGCTGCATGTTACTCATGTTAACAGTTTGTTTTCAAGAGACAACATGTTTATTCTAAAAGTTGTAAATCAGAATTTTTACAAATTATTACAGATGCTGATATTTATATTTAAATAAGCAAATGCAAATATGTATCCAGAATAAAATGTTTTCTTTTTAATTTGGGTTAAAAACAGAAATGGTTTATAATACTGCTAGAGTCTGTTTTGTCAGAATGTATTTGGATACCTCTCTAATATATTAGCATTCACAAGTTGATAGAATATTCCCTTCAGATGTTTTTGCCTCACTCGAGCTTTCTTTTTCATATAGTTTATATGTGATAATTTTAGTCAGAATTTCCAAATTACAGCTAAGGATTAAGTTGTCCGTTCTTTCAAAACTGAAATTGTTTTCTCCTTAGGATTTTGTTTTCATCATGCAATGATTTACAGAATCTAGTTTGCAGAAAGTCATCTATTCTGTTTAAAACTGAGTATTGCTGGTTTATAAAAACGGAAAGGAAACTGGGTATTGCCCACACTTGTCTAGATTACAACTATGGTTGGTCGTGGAGGGCAATACCTTCACTTTGCCATCAGCTTTCTTGAAAATCCAGAGTAATGATTAGTAACTGGCATGTATCACCCATAGCCGGTCAGTCACTAAATAGCAGTTTCTCAAAATAAATGTAAGGCAGTGATGTCACCATAACCTAGACCTCCAGAATGGATACCACCACTGTGAACACACCAGGTACTTTCTAACCAGTCAAAATGTAGCATTCTTTAGGGTTAAATTTTACTCGTTTAAGGTCAGATACTTCTATAACGCCGGCAGACTTCAGCAGAAGAGTTAAGTATTTATATTTTATTTTTTTTTAAATTCTGGTTAAACAACTGCCCTTGAAAATCTTGATCTAATGTTTGGATTCCTGCATGTTATTCTTATGTAAAACCAAGTCGTGAATGTTTTCCAGTAGAAGGCATGTTCCATTTCAATGTGTATACCAAGTTGCAAAATCCACATCATTTTTCATGAAGGAAATCTGTTGGTTTATTGGCATTGGGTGCTTCCCATTTTGTGGTGCAGATAGGACATTCACAGGGATCCAGTTCAATGTTATCAAGGATAAACCCCTTCTCCTGAGCCATCAGTGACCAGTGTTATCACGCTTGTGGGCTTCTCTTTTAATTATATATTAATGGTATTTCCGCTCTGAAGTGACTTGAACTTGTTACACATTTTGGATTCTGTGTTTTCAGGGCTTGAATCAATGCTTATGAAATCATGCCCTCCTAGCATTTCCTAGAACCCAGGTCCTTACTGGTTTTAAGTGATGTAAGTGGAGAATTTTGAGAATTGACAGTATATCTTGGTTCAATCCACAAGTGTCTAGCTATCTAACTTTCTTTTTAATTTGTTAAACAGAATGTTAGAAATAACGACCCACATTTCTTACCACTTCTTACTTACAAATGTTACTTTTAAAATGAAATGATTTCCAGTGACCTTAAGATAATCACAGGTGACCGCTGATTCAAATTGAGGAAAGACTATAATGAAAACTTAGAATTTTTGGCGAGCAGACGTTTTTACAGCTTTTGTCTTGTGTATAAATGATTCTTCTGTGGAGTTGATCTGTAGTTGACCTAGAGGAAGCACAATCTGTAAATGTTGCAATCAACTTTTTTTTAGCTTCTTGCATTCTTTCTCTCTTGCAGAGTTTTATCTTTCAGTCCTCCAGGCAGGACAGGTAGACCAAGGTACTTCTGCCAGCATCTCCTCCTATGTACTACTGAGAAAAGCAAAGCAAAATGATGTCAGTGACATTGTTTAGTCGAGACATCCCACATGTATCCCAAATCTATACAAGTGCCAGACACACAGCCATTTTTAGTACTAATTTTGTTTTAGTTTTAATTAGTGCTTCACTAGATTTTGCAGCATTTCATGCTTTCTGTTTATTTCCATCAGTGTAATATAGATTTTTTTTGTTACGTAGTTTAGTAGAAACCATTTATTATTGCTATAAGCTTTTGAATGTTTATTAACTATTTTTTTGCGAAGCTATCCTCCAGGCAGGCATATCTGGGGGGGATAATTAGTTTTTATTAAATGGGGGATAATGGGGTCCAATACTGCAAAGCCATGATGTTGGACTTTTTAATACTAAAATACCATTGTTATGTTTGTGCTGATTGGGTGTCTGCAGTTTAGTTTAGCATTTTTAACAGGCACCTTTTGGCAGGTCAAAATCTAGTAGATGGACTGGAAACATGAAAACAGCATACAGTTGTGCTCATAAGTTTACATACCATGGCAGAATTTATGATTTCCTTCCATTTTTCAGAGAATATGAATGATAACACGAAAACCTTTCTGTCACTCATGGGTAGGGTTTGGCTGAAGCCATTCATTATCAATCAACTGTGTTTACTCTTTTCCAATCATAATGACAACAGAAACTACCCAAATGACCCTGATAACAAGTTTACATACCCTGGTGATTTTGGCCTGATAACATGCACACATGTTGACACAAAGGGGTGTAAATGGGTATTAAAGGGAACCATCCTCACCTGTGATCTGTTTGCATGTAATCAGTGTGTGTGTATAAAAGGCCAATGAGTTTCTGGCCTCCTGACAGACCCTTGCATCCTTCATCTAGTGCTGCACTGAAGTGTTTGGATTCTGAGTCATGGGGAAAGCAAAAGAATTGTCAAAGGACCTGCGGGTAGTTTCTGTTGTCATTATGATTGAAAAAGAGTAAACACAGTTGATTGATAGTGTTTGGCTGAAGCCATTTATTATGTAAACTTATGAGCAAACTTCAGTGGTTTACAGTGCTGCTTCTTGTGCTACCTTCCATCCAAAACCAAATTTCTTATTTTGCGTGGACTTCCTCCTTACAGGGGTTGCTGCTTCAATTTAAAGGAGCAAACCAATTCCATTAGCTATAGAAAATGCCAGTTTTACCACCTGATAGACCTCCAGTTGTGTTCATATCCTTGATCTACAGGCTATGTGAAAGAAAGCACAGGGCAGTGAAGTCTACGTGACACTTCAAAATGACTCACCTAAAGGCAAACTATGGTGGAACTGCAGCTGTGAAGTCATTGTAATCAGAAACACGCAGAATACATCTGCATTTTCTTTAGAGATGTTATACATGTTATTTAATTTTAGACACTTTGCTAATATGCAAATAAAACCTTTGCTAGGGTTATAAATTATCGAGGTATATGTCACTAAAGCAATGGCCAATTCATTTAATTTAGTATTTAGAGCAACAAAAAATTAGGTTAGAATGGCAGAATCAAATATTGTGGTATTAACAGTTAAACTAAAAACCTATGTATAATAAAATGTAGTGTTTAGGTGGAACCATTTTTTGTATGTGTGGGGGCAGACTTTTAGTCGATTCTGTTATGAAAAGAGTTAGTATAGATATGAAGGATCCATCCACACTACACAATATCAGATGTGTGTTTGTGCATATTAGCTTTTCTGTAAAATGAGAATTATTGTTTATTCACATTCTTCATCCATAAATGTCACTGTGCCTCAGTGACTCCCATTTATTACTCCCATTTGTATACAACCTTCTTCCCTAACAGCCTTACTAGAACAAACATATTACCTAGTTCAGTGGTTCTCAACCTGTCATCTCAGGACCCACATTTGTCATTGGTCATTGGTCATTAAGTCACGACCCAAGTCGCACTGCATTGGAAGACATGGCATTGCGGTACCGTGCGTTCAGGTGCAGGCAAGTGAACTGTGGGTGGGAGGTGTGTTTGGGGTGCCATTCAAATGAATGGCAACACAATGCATCTCCCGCACCAGAACATGCGGTAGGTACGATTGTGTGGTATAGCGTGTTAATCGCACGGGACTGCACTGTGCTAGTGTGAACTGGCCCTCAAAAACATGGACAGGCACTAGCAACCAAAGACACAATCTCACACACTCACAGACATTATCACACACTCCCAAAAGATATTTTTTTTTAAAAACAATTTTAAGATCTGCCCAGTCTCCCTACCTCTGTATTGCTTGTACAGCTTCCTTGCATGCCCTGTAGAGGTGCCAGAAGCCAGAAGGTGATGTCACTCCAGTCCAGGCACCTGTACAGAACACGCGAGGGATCTTTTAACCACGTGCCGTCCGCCCGTTGTAAAAAAAACGGACGGACGGCACTGCAGCATTGGTGGGTTGCCGTCACCAGACGGCATTTTTTTTCTGCTCGCGCTCGCCCCCTACCGGGCGCGCACGGGCGGTAAAAACCCGACCAATGCACCAATCCGTTACCGGGTGTTTCACATATAGACGATCGGCGGCTCCGTAGCCCGCCGATCGTCTATATGTGCTCGTTTTTTCGTTCCTAGAGACCCCTAATGTCTCCATAAAGAGGACCTGTCAGTGTGCCTTTGCTATTATATAGGGGGATTGTTATCCCCCTATATAATAGCAATAACAATAAGTGCAAAAATTATATATATATAAATAAATAAGAGTCACATATAAAAAAGTAAAATAAAAGTCACATATAAAAAAAAGTTTAAAAAACCCCACAAAATGTTTAACTCCCCCACCCCAACGTTTACGCAGATATAAACGTAAATACGCGTCGGCTGCACCAGCGCGCGAAAACGACAATTGCGCTACACACGTTACATATCGCCACGAACGTCGCAGTGTGAGCAATCATTTTAGGGCCATCAATCACTGATAACACTAAACTGATGAGCGGTAAAAGCTTTTAAAGCGTCGCCTATGGCCAATGTTGTTTTTATTATCGTTTTTTTGAGGTTTCGCGCGCGTACACAATTTTAAGGCGTTGACATGTTTAGTGTCTTTTTACCCGACGTGACCCCGTCTTTTATATTTTACCAAAAAATTGGGTAATAATAAATGTTTTATCATTTAATATAGGGGAAACTGTTTGTTTTTTTTATTTTGGTAATTTTTCCTTAATATAGTAAAACATAAAACCTGTAGTGGTGAATAAATACCACCAAAAGAAAGCTCTCTCTGTCCCTAAGAAATGGTATAAAATTCATTTCAGTACAGCGTTGCATGACGGAATAAATGTCAGTCAAAGTACCGCAGTGCTGAATACTGAAAAATGGCCTGGATGGGAAGGGGGTTTAACACAGCGGATGTCAACTGGTTAAGCAATGCATGTATGGCTGGAGCTCTCTGGCGGCCATAGCCCCAGCCCACCCTCCTCAAGCTAACACTTGGCACCAGGCAGCATAATACTGGTGCCAAGTACTGAGAGTGCTGCGCTAGGGGGAGGCTGAGGAGCCTCTCGCCTAGAAAAGTGGAAGACATATAGCAACCCACTAAACATTGGGTCGCAACCCACTTTTGGGTCATGACCCACCAGTTGAGAACCAAGGACCTAGATAATACTCCATGTCTCTTCTTGAACATGTGAACACCTTTCACCTTTCTGTAACCATATTTACAAATAGTATAGACTGGGTTTGTGAATGTCTAGTAGGAAGCAAAGGTGTAGCTTAGGTTCCCTGTGCTTTGAATTAGGGGAGCAGATAGACCTGGACATTACCGCATATACTTGATGATATCTTCAAACACAGTGTGATGATGTCAAGGTAACAAATAACAAAAGTATTTTCTTACTGACAGATGCCCATCACTAGTAAGTTTTCTAACTGGTCAGGTAGTCCTGGAGTGATCATAGATGCTGTAACTTTTCTTCTTAGGCCTCATTCACACTGCTAAGAGCCGGCCGATACAGATCCATGCGGTGTGCACAGCCGTATCGGGCAGCTCCCGGTAAGGACTGGTGCTGCGTGTGATTGTACTCAGCAGCCTGTTCTTCTCTATGAACTGCACATGGGTGCGGGTGTCCGTGCTTGGACGCAGACAGGATCCATCCTGTCTGCGTCCGAGTACGGACACCCACATGGATGTGCAGCTTGGGTGAGCGTATGGCGGCGTACTCCCATAGAGAAGAACAGGTTGCTGCGTACAATCTCACGCAGCACCTGTCCTTCCCGGGAGGGCCCCGATACGGCCGTGCAAGCCGCACAGATCTATACGGGCCGGCTCTTAGCAGTGTGAATGAGGCCTTAATGCCACCGACTGAAAGAGGCCAAATATTTATAGTCTATGTCATGAACTAGAGAAGGTAGGTAGCTCACAGGTTCTCATAGACTTTTATTAAATGTATGCCTAATATGCACTTAAAGTAGTATACTAGGCTTAATACAGGCTGATGAGTATTGTAATGAGTATTTACTTTTTGAATCTAGTCTTTAGTACTTTCTTGTCATTTGTTTTTTGTTCTTTGTGTTTTATTTATTTTTTATTTTGTGGATCTGGCAAATGAATCTGACATGGTATATAACCATCTCCTTACATTGCTATCCCTATGATTCCATAGCATGAAAATGGACAGATGTCTGTAAAAGTCTTTCAATTTGGCCTCATCTCAATCTACTTGCAGACTTCATTTTGTTTTCTTTCTCTGATTCTTTTCATTTGAATCATCCAAGTAGTTTTATCATGCTGTTTACCTTGTGAACATGTTTCCTGTCCTTTCATCCAAAACCTTTTTATCCAAGCCTTGTGAAGCCACTAGTATTATGCAATGTGCTTGTCTTGTTCCTTTAGTCTAATCTAGGATAGATTATGCTGTCGAATTGACACTGAATGATAACTTGGTGTTTCAACATAATAAAACCACCTTCATAATGTTTAATGAAGAAGATGTGCACTTGGTGACCACTGGAAATTCTGCTTCAATGGTAAATCAGTCCACATGTGTAGGCCTCATGTTTTTGTATATAAGCATTAATATTAACACCTATTATTTTGAGGAGTTTTTTTTCTGCTGCATGTACTGTGTGTGTCCAAAACCTTGGCAAGCAAATTTTTTTTTTACATAGGAGCCAGGGATGAAATACCTGCTGCTCTTAATATTAAAGGAGACACAAAATGTACAGATTTGAGTTTGGGGGAATTGATGTATTTTCATTGCCCTTAGTACCCCAATGCAAGTGCATTTGGGTCCTAAACACCTTGGCTTATCTCCCCTGAATTTTCAAAATATCCTATAAGGTCCATTTATGGATGTGCTGGAGTCTTTTTTCAGATGTTTGTCAAATGAAAGTCAATGTACCTGCAGTGTGTGTGGAAGTACAAAGCAAATGGTTTGATGGGCACTAGTGTGCATTAAGCTTAATACCATAGACTTTAGGCAAAGCAATAATAAATGCAGATTCATTGAAATACATGGTAATGTATTGCTGAATGAATCTACGGAGATAAGTGATATTTATATGCCCACAAGGGAGCTTATAAGGGCCAAAGTTGGGAGACTTGTTTTTGAACTAGGTTGTCATCCTGGTTCTGGCTTTTCCCAATGAAAATGTCACTATTACTTGTCACTTACCTTTGCTACTCTTTTTGTACTTATGAGCCCAGTGGATCCAATGTTGGCACCTTCTCTGTCCCTTCTGGTCTGCTACAGGTCCATCATCTTCCTTGTTTATGTGACGGGGAGCTGGCTGTCTCTGCCCCTCAATGATGTGGTACCAGATGTCACACATGCACAGACAGATCTGGCACTGTGTCTGTTTGCATATTGTTCTATGAATGGTGTTAAGTAATGCCTCCTGGCATACAAACGCCACATATACCATAAGGCGTTGGTTTTTGCTATTCATAGAATAGCATGTTAACAGAAACCGCATATGGTCTCTGCCTGTGTATGTGTGAGGCTGAGAGCTGCCGCTGTTTACATGAATGCAAAGTAATTAATGCTACTCCACTGAGACCACAGTAGAGACGGTGCTACTGTACTACTGTAGTCCATTATTAAAATATAAATGTAATATATAACTATATATATACAGGTGAAACTCGAATAATTAGAATATCGTGCAAAAGTAATTGCAGTAAGTGCTGCAAAAGGGGCCCAAACCAAGTACTGAGTACATATGCATGCTTGTACTTTTCAGAGGTCCGATATTGTTCTATGTACAATCCTTGTTTTATTGATTGCATGTAATAATCTACTTTTTTGAGGTTGTGGATTTGGGGTTCTTGGGGTTTTCATGAGCTGTAAGCCATAATCATCACAATTATGACAAATCACGGCTTGAATTATCTTGCTTTGCATGTAATGAGTCTATCTCATATATTAGTTTCACCTTTTAAGTTGCATTAGTGAAATAAATGAACTTTGCACGATATTCTAATTATTCGAGTTTCACCTGTATATAACAATATTTTGCACAATTCCCATGCAACTCATAAAGTGCCCAAAACGATTGTAAACTTTGGAACAATAGTGATATGAATACAGTTGCTTTATCTTGATAATCGTTGCACAGTACCCTTGTGCCTTGTAAAGAGTGATTCTGTAACTGCAACCAATCCATGTGGGAGAGTCAGCATAACACTTTTTTTTAACACTGGGAACATAAGTGTGATTTTCTTTTGTACAAAATCACAATGCAAATGATTGCACAGTCCTTACTTGGCTGACAGTGTGAAGATAGGTCTCTTTAATTTACTGTACAGTGTCTATTAGCCACAGTTAAGCGTGCAATGCTTGTAATTGCACAGTGGTCATTTACGTGTGACAGCCTGGCTTCTATTACCTTTCGTGGGCTATAAGATTTGGATCTCATCACACAATCGTTATTCATCATCACTGGTCATGTTTTTTTTTTTAAAGTCATACCATATATGCAGCACTAATCTCAGTTCCCATCTTAATCACATCTCTGTCTTATTGGCCTTTGTATCCTTTTTCCCTGGCTCCAAACACTCTCTCTATAGACTTCTTTGGACATAACATCTTATGGAGACCAAAGGTTGACCTAGGATATTAAACCAGCCGATCTGGAGCATATGTGCTGAATTTAAACTTCCTCGATCCAAACTTTTATTTTGGATAATGATTTTTTTTTAAAACCATACCGGATACTCTTAAAAATCTGGAAATAAAGTAATTATTTTCTTTTTAATGAGCCATGGGTACATTTTGCCCTAAACTGTTTCAGTTTTATAGTTGCAATTAAAAACTTACAAAGATCATTTATTTAGAAATAATTTAGAAAGATTTGTTACATTTCATTACCATGTTTGATTTGTATTGTAGGCCCTTACTTTAGAGACATATTACAGGTAAACTGGTTCATTGTATGTGTTAACACATTCAAATAATTTTGTCCTTATTTTATTACTCAATTCTGTTTTTAACAGATTGTACATTCTCTTGCAGTCTTTTTTTCTGTGCAGGTTTATTCCTTTTGCAGTAACTAGCATATCTATGCTATAAATAAATACATTCTGGCCATGTTGGTCTGTCCTTGTTCTCATATTCTTCATAAAACTTTGCAAAATCTCAGTCCATTTAATAATTTATCAAAGGGCATTCCGATTACAGCTAATTGCAGGCTTGTCTGACTAGTAACCTCCAGCTGCTGCCTAAGAACCAATAAGACTCAGCTAGTTGTCACTTGAAAAGAGCAAATTAGTTGTGGAGCTCTGGAAAAATTAGGAATTGAAATAAGCGTAACCTACCAGGCAGGTATAGATTGTTATTCACATCAGAGCACTTCATGGGCCTCTCATAATCATGTTAATGTTCAGATTGACATTTCATGCATATTTCTGTCTTTGTGCTCTTTCTAATCTTTAATTCCTATTAATCCATTCCATGCAACTTGGGAAACCCCCAGCAACTTGTGACCTTTTTATTAAGTGAACTGTGGTCATAGTCCTGGTCAAGACAAACATTAATCTGATTCCCCTTTTTTTTTTCCATTCCACACACAGGCTGGATTAGCAGGTGCTCCGGCTCGGGCTGTGTCTGCTGTAAAGAACATGAACCTTCCTGAAATGCCAAGAAACATTAACATTGGTGACATCAGTATAAAAGTGCCAAACTTGCCCTCTTTTAAATAGCATTTAGCATTCTACTGCCTTCTCCCATACCTAATTGATGCTCAGATAAGTTTACCAAATTTCAGTGAATTTTCTATGAAGTGAAGGAACTGCTTGGGTTGTTTGTGCTAATCTGCAATGTTGGATGTAAGCGTTGCTCTTTACTTACCAATGCTAAAGAAGAAAAACGCTATCTGAAACGTGGTTCCAAAACGGCATCCAAGCTCCTTTTTTTAAGGCATGTTATTTGTCTTGGCTGCTGCATTGTCAGAGAAAGTATTAAAAAAAACAAAAATAAAATAAAGTTCTTGAATTTTCAGTGTTGCTACCTTTTTGTATGTTCCTAAAATATATTAATTACTGCTCGGTAGTAGCAGACATTTTGTAAGTTGAATCGGTAGGGAATGAAAAGGCATGAAGGGGTTATTTATGGAAATTAGTATGGGTTTGTGTTGTTTTTCTATTGTAACTTTTGCATTTGCCACAGCAGAAATTTACTAAGTTTACCTCAGAGTGCCTCGTGCTTCACTAACGTCACCAGTTTCTGGCAATTTGCTAAAATAAACATTGGTTTACCTTACAAAATGACTGTGTCCACTGTGTGCGGCTGATGGGTACTCTTTACTTCTGTAATTATTTCCATGAAGATCATTCCTGTATGCTCCTCTCCTCATACTTCAGATTATTTATGTCTATATTTTGTAGAATGCATGTAAGTCTCGCTACATTTTTTTTTTTTAAATTTCATTTCAGTGTAAATTGAATGTGTTTGAATTATTATGTCAGGAAAAAGTGTCTAATGGTAATGTTATCAGTGGGATTTTTTTTAGATCTTGGCTTATAAAAATAATTATTTTAACACTGTAATAAATTGCTGAGGTTTAATGTTACAGTTTCATGTGTTAGATGTACTGTAAAATAAATATTTTATGAATGGTGCACTTGTTTTTTAATTTTCCAAACCAGCTCTTTCTTTTTGACAAATTGAGGCACATTTTATTTTAAAACGCTTAATTTAAAAGGTTAAAAGAAAAAATGAGGACAGCAACAGATAAACACAAGGTATCTTAAATGTGCAAGCTTTTTGTTCATTTAATTGGTATGTTGAATTTTAAACTAACCAGCAAAGTTTGACTTTTTTACTAAATATGGATTAATTAGGGAGCAAGTGTTAAAGCTAACATAATTGATATTGCACGCTGACAATTTATAAGCCTTTTTTCCTGTAATATCACATGTAGCAGTCGGCTGGCAGGGAACGTAGACTTTTTTTCATGGATTTCGTCAACTATGCAACAAGTGAGAGAACTGTATTATGTAAATACGAGGGTAACTCTGAATTTTTTGAGATATTCAAAACATAGGCAGTTTATTAATTCTTTACTGCGCATGTGTTAAAATTCAAAATCTTAGAAACGTATGCACTCCAGTTTAATTCTGCCAGCAGCCACAAGACACATTACGAAGTGACGAGTCGTGGAGCTGACAACGAGATCACTACCGCGGTATGATTTTCTGTGATTTTCAAGTTGGCTTGGACGAAGAACACGGTATGCAGAGGTTACACTCTGCATTTGGGGATGAAGCACCATTGCGGGCAACTATTTTCCGATGGTTTAGAGAATTTAGAAAGGGCCTTAGTTCGCTACAGGACGATGAACACACGGGAAGGCCCGCTACGGCAGTCACTCCAGAAAATGATAAATAAGGACAACCGCTCTCGTTGCAGCTCCATGACTCGTCACTTCGTAATGTGTCTTGTGGCTGCTGGAATAGTCCTGGCAGGATGAAACTGCAGTGCATACGTTTCTAGGATGTTGAATTTTAACACATATGCAGTAAAGAATTCGTAAACTACCTATGTTTTGAATATCTCAAAAATTTCAGAGTTAACCTCGTACGCACCACACATTTGATCAGACTATTAAGGTACCCCAAGAATTGGCTTGTACAATAATATATCATAAAATCACATACACTTTATTTACATATTTAAAAATAAAATTTCATATAGATTTCTCAATTTGCACCTACACCATAGATCATGTAGCCCCATCTTCTCAATCTCATCTTCTCTGAGTTTCTTACTCTATCTCTTTGTACATCAAGGATTAAATGAGAAGGTATTTCTTTCTTTTTGCCAACGTGTATTGCGGTAATCTGCTTCTTCAAGAGAAGGCTATACTTTTATGAATGTTCACTATCTTGCCTTTCAACATGGATTACACGGATCTCCAGAACTCTGAGGTGTGGCTGAGGAGAAAAAGAGAGACAGCAGAGACCCGCTTTTGTTTTTTTCCACCAGTTTTTAACTAGGAACTGCATCCATATAATGTCACCACATCTCTATATCCAATATTGTCTTTTTATGATCAATCAAACATTCTATAGCAATGCAGTGGTCCCAGTGTTTCTGCTTATCCTTCTATTTGTACTATCTCTATTCGCAGTATCCACTGTTGTCTACTCACTCACACACAGGAGACAGTCCCAACAGCATAGGAACATTAATTATCACTTGATTGACAAGATCAGAGAACCGACAACACTATAGATTAAAATTTAGCTTCTGGCATCAGGTATACTCAGAGGTTTTTGTTTGGTAGATAAATCGAATTTATCCAGATGTTTATCTTTACTGTAAATACAAAGAAAGAAAGCCACCAGAAGGAACAGGACACCACACCCCTGAATATAATTGTATCAAAAAGCACTGAAGCTGTACTGAAGCACTTATTTATATCTGCATCTGTACATACAGATTTTTCTTGGTTCCCCTGCAAAGGTCCCTGATACCTGTTGAACCTGCCAGTAAAGTCCACCTAATGCAACTTCCTGTACATCACAGTGGCAATGATGCTGCCCTGCTCCTAAAATTAGAGCGGAATTGATATGCTCATGTAGTCTGTGCCTGCTTGCACTAGAGTGGTAAAAATGTGAAAGGGGAATAGGTCTATCAGCATTGCCACTGCTCATTCAGAAGCCTGTAAATTGCCACTCAACATCTGGCCACCCTTAGTCCTGCCCAGTGCTTTGTAAGTTGACAGCGCTGCCTCTGTTGCTGAAAACCTCCCACTATGAGATGCAGTGACTAGGATGGAGATCAAGTGAAACATAAATGAAGTAGGATTTGGCTCCATCAGGAAAAAATAAAAAATATTTTTTTTGAGACTTGTGCATCACAAAGTAAATGGATTTGGTACTCGTTTAGACTGTCAAACAGGAGCCTTCAGTTCTACTTTAAAGCCTCGTTCACATAGGCTTCAGCCTTTCCAAAAGGTGGTATAGCACTGGCTTCCAGGCGTTAAGGAGGCTATACTGCATGCCTGAATGCCATTTTTTTTTTCGTATTCTAATACTGCACCACCACCCTTTACCCCATGGATGCGGCATGGACCCATTGATTGCCATGGTTCCGTTTGGCAAGCACCACACCCTGTCAAAAAGGACATGCTGTTTAAAATTTGCCACAGCATTTATACAAGTCTAAAAGGAAAAAATGCAGATCCACCACCTGTTTTTACCACCGCTGTGAACTAGGCCTAAATGTGTATTCCAAATTCAAGTATGAATCTATTTTATTCATCAGCTTAAGCATTACAATATACTCTAAGAACTATTTAAGTGGGACCTAGATAGAAATGAATCTCAATGGAAGTAAGCATTTCTTTCCTTTTTGGGCTTGAGTAATCTGCATAAGTAAGGGCAGTATGTTTCTGAATGTTGTTTTTTTCTAAAATAATCAGCTTATCTGAGAATTAAAAGAGCCTAGCCTTAGTTTTACCAAACACTCCACAACTTTATGGCTCTCTGAGGGCCATCACTCTGAACCACCCACACACTATTAGTGTAGTATATATGCCACTCCCCCTACTTCATGGGTGGGGAGAGGGATATTGAAATATAAATACAACTCTTTGTCTTCCCTGTGTGCTGCAGATGAGAATCTGCTCACCTGGCTCTTGGGAAGGGACACTGAACATAAGCCCAGAAGGAGGAGTTCACTATCTTCTCATCTGCCACTATAATTTATCCATTCTGTCAAGGAGAGAGACGGACCAGTTGCTGTCTTCTGCAGTTGAACTATAGTTAAAGTGACTCTCAGCATAGGGTTACTTTGTATGTAAAAGCATTTCTGTTATGGCAGAGGCTCTATACTTACCATTTGTTGGAATCCCACCTCTTCGCTGCTCTCTGACCGCTGTAAGTATTTAGTCAATTAAATGGGTCATTTACTTGGTCCCTCCTACCAGTTTGTACATCCTGTGGTGACGTATGAGCCAGTTGGAGAAACAACAGTGTGCAGCGTGGGAGCAGGTATTTCATCAGCAAGTGGACTACTTGCAGTGGTCAGGGAACAGCAAAGATGTGAAGTTTCAACAAATAGAACCTATTCTATTACAATGCCTTAACATAAAAAGTGACCCTGCACTCCAAAAGAAGGACCACCAGTTGCTCTTGCCTGCAGGTTCACTATACATCCTGCCTGTCTAGGAGTGTGAAAGCCAGTTTCTGTCATCTGCTATGCCACTATAGTTAATAAATCCTGCTTGTCTAGCAGAGGGACAACCTTGGCATGCCTACAACATGCATGCTAATAGAAATTATTTGGAAAAGTTTAGTTGTACATTTTTGTTGACATTCTAAACTTTAGGATACACATTAGGATCCTTGCACACTAATAACTTTGGAGCATTTAGTAAAAATGTTGTACTATTCTCTCAGGAAAAGCTGTGAAAAATGATACACCCCCAGGGTTTCTAAATCACTACTGTTTTATTTCAGTTAAAGATAATGTCAGTGAAAATTGTCTTTGCCTTTGACTAGTACTTTTCATATATAATAATTTCCCAAATGGGTGTAATTTACATTTTTGTGAGCATCATGTTTTTCTTCACAATGTTAAATTACTAGTATCACGCTGTCCCTAAATGCCTTCAAGGAAACTGCCAATTTTGGCAACTGCTGTTTCCTTCAGGACGGAAGTGCAATAGTTGGTGCTCCCTTAGCTTTCCTCTCATGAATTCGCTGTTCTCCCGCCATTCCTTGCTCTCAGTGTTAGTCTGTGCATACTGAGCTTGTAAGTTGTATAGAGCAAGCATTAAGAATGAAATGAGGTAAGCTGAAAGGAACAAAATGCTCTCCATCACAAATTCCAGCGGTTCCTTTTTTTTTTGGCATAAAATAAGATGTAAATACATCATTCCTTACATTGGAAACTATGGGTAGAGACACAAGTATAATTTCTCAATGTGCATTGTGACTAGCTGTGCATCCTGGTCGATGGTAATGCCTATAATTCATTTTGTGGCTGTTATTTTAGGCTGAAGGGGGTTTACTACAGGCTTCCTGTACTTGTTGACCTTCAATTTGGTTATCAGACAGTCACCTGTGTTCCTTAGGTTCTCTACCCATATTTGAGAAGCGCAGACTGGATCTGACCAGGACTAGCCTGATTCATGCATAGCAGATGTTATTAATATCCATGTTACAATTGTAAAATTGGCTAAAAGTATCAGTCGACAAATATTCGCTTGGACAATCTCCCATCTTCCCATGCTTTAAAATCAGAATGAGTGTCTGCTGATATTTCAAGTTTATAACAAACACAGAAAAACACCCATTTGCATGATTTCTTGGCTCAGGTATTGGATAATGTACCTGTGCTTGCAGAGATCAGTTAATTTGTACTTTAACTCCTTATCCTTAGGACTTCCAACATCAAACACTGAATGGAAGAGCTTGGAGCACCTGAAGCATGTGATGACTTTTTTTTGGAGAATGCCCAGTATCCTGGCTATTATTGACCTGCACACTTGTCAGCCATCCAGCTGTGGATATATTAATCCATGTGTGCTCTGTGGATAAGGCATGTTGGCGTGTTTTACCTCTTCCCTACTTCTTACAGTAACAAGTAAGGGAGCTCATGTGGTTGTATAAGTGCCACGAACAGCAGCAAACCATGGAAGAGCTGGTTGACTGTGCAACTGTTTCTGGCTGTGCAGATGAACCCTGTTGTGGTGCACTATTAAAGAAACTGTCTTTGCAGATTGTCACACGGCATCTATAAAAATGGCAGGGTACACCTAAGATCCCCCATGAGCTGTGCCACTGCGCTCCTGTCCCAGCACACTGCTTAAGCAGTGCATAAGGTCAGTCAAGGTTAGAGATTAAGGTCTGTGATGAAGATTTCACATTTTTGTGGCACTGAAACCTCTATGCTAAACTCCATCATTGCTGAGTTCTCAGTGCTGAAAACCAATGTACCATGTTTATTGAGTTCCCATGCCATGTCATGTAAATATGTTTGGCCATTCCATAATTTGACATAGATGCCAATGAGAGGGAGGGCACAGATGTGGCTCATAATGATGGCCAGCAATCATAAAATGATTCTGAGGGTCTGATGAGGTAAATCTGCTAATTTACATATTATTAACTATCCCAGTTTCATATTCGTTGCTTCCCTAGCTTATTCTAAAACTAATAATTGGGAGTGTAAAACACATAGCAGATGTTTGAGCACAAATAATTAGCCTGAGCTAGAGCTTCATAAGAACATAGGAGTGGTTAATTTTTCACCAAGGATTTTCTATGCACATGTTATTGTGTAACACTTTCACATAATTCTGTAAGCACAGTGTGTCCACCTCAAAAGAATTATTTGTTTAATAGGGTTTGGCTGCATAGTTATTTTTCTAACAAAAGATTGTATTGAGCGAGTTCATGCCAACAATTTTGTGTTATTCATTAGGCATGCTTTTTTAACATTAAGGATGTTCCAAAGAAACTGAATTTGAAATAAACTTCTAAAAAGTAGATGCCTCTTCTTTGGTTTGTACCTAATACACATTATAGGGTAAGTAAGTCAATAAGGCCAGGTAACATAACAGCCGAACTGTTATGGGCAGCTGGTTTATCTACGTTGTTTAGGTGCTCATGGTAATTTATTTTTAAGACTTTAGACAATAAAATGGTTCACGTAAACATAGATTCAGGTAAACTTATCCATCAAAAATCCAAGACAAGTCAGTTGTGAACGACATAGCAACTACAGCAGGCTTTCTGCAGCTGCTTCTTTGCCTAAAACAACGTTGTCATCTATTCTGCAGCTCTATGAAGCTGCCCGAACACCTTACAACCATCGCACGACTTTTTTTGTGCCATGGTTGTAAGGTGATTAAAATTTCGTACGATCTGCCTATCTTGGACAGGCAGATCATACTTGCGATCATCGCAAGCCGTCCCCGCTGAGGGGAGGGCTTCCGATGATTGCAGTGGTGAGCGGGCAGTTTGTGTTTGCTCACACTGGCCTGGCGGGCTTTCGACTTCCGAGCACGCCACCAACCCGCCAAAAATCGTACAATTTTCGGCAGGTTTTCTAGCGTGCTTGGAAGACGAAAGTCGTGCGACCTTACAGTAGAAGCGGTCATACGCTGCCCATACACCTGCCGATTATCGTATGATCGCGAGATCACCCGCGGTTATCGTACGATAATGGGCAGGTGTATGGGCACCTTAAGACAGTTACCATAGCAGAAGTAGCACAGGCTAAGCTCTTCCTTAGAGCCAGCCCTTTGATTGTAATCCAGTGATCAGAGGCAGAAGTGGGTCGGATATGTCTCTGATGATGTGAAACTCCTGAGGCTAAAACACCAGAGTGCTTAGGCACTATTATGTCTGTGAATGTATTTTGCTGCTTCTAAATGATATGCTAAATGTACATCTTTTTTTAAAATAATTGCTTTGTCAAGTTAAATTTGTACTCACAACCAGTCCATGGGCTTCCCTATTGACATTGTGCATTTAATACATAAAAACTAGCACATAGGAAAGTGTCTGCCCTGCCAAAACAACCATTCAGATCAAAGTGCTGACACCTTTACTTCCTTCATTGAAGCATTGAGTTGGAATCTAAATAGTTACTGTGGGCAACACACTCCTTACTGCTTTGATTTATGCATAAGTAAACTGGTTTACCAAAAAGTTAGAAATCTAATGTCATCTGTTCACAATCTGGCATCCAGTGGGATCTGGATCAAAGGATGTTATTTCAAAGTTGACATCAGCCACCTAAAACACTAAGGCTGGGTTCACACCTAGGCATATCGAATATGCGCGTTTGTCGCGCGTTTCGTGACGCGCGTTATTTACTGTAAACAAACGCGCATTTCCAAGGGCTACTTGGCTGTATCCCAATGGAAACGCGCGACAAAAACGCCCCAAAGAAGCTCCTGTACTTCTTTGGGCGTAGGGCGTTTTGCAGCGCGTTCATACGGCCTGTAATATGCCCATACCCATAGGAAATAATGGGATTTCGGTGTTTGAGCGTTTTGCAGAGCGTTCGAACGCGCTACAAAACGCCCAGGTGTGAACCAGGCCTACGATGTTACCTGTAACTATGTTCTATATACTGTAAGTGAATATTCTTTCTTCACTTTCAGCTGCTCCCTAAATTTTTTCTGGTTTGTGGGTGTATGAACTCACAACTTATTATTGGAAACTTGCTTTATTATACTTGACAAAAACAAATTTGTATTGGCAAGTTTTATACTAAGTGTGGTTTTAAAGAATGTTTTCACACATTAAGACCAGCAGAGAAGTGAAGGAAAAGGAGATGGTTGCACAGTGATCTATCCATTTTGTAGGTGGAGTATGACCTAAACCATTCAAAGATTTGTTTTCGTATAAAATGCTATTGAAAATAAGCTCGAGATGCTTTGTACTTTATGAGAGAATGGGAGAGGGACATGGGGGTGACTTTTTCGGACGTACAAAAGGACCAAATACTAGCGCGGGCCCATAATTCATCTATAGATTACCCAGTTAATTTATAACAAAAGCCTATTCTATGCTGCTGATTCGATTTGCAAAACCAATTTTACAAATATAGCATTCAGGAACAATTCACTATGTATTTTATGTAATAATAATGCACACACATAAACTGCACATCTGCGATAAAATGTTAAACTGTTTTTCTTTTTTTACCTATTAAAGTCGCATCCCCCCCATGCTGCTTTAAGGACTTACCTTAAATTATGCCTTTTGATCTGATAAACATCTTCTTTCCAGTAGTTTTCAGGAGTCCCTCTAGCCAGGGCCATCTTTAATATTAATTGGGCCCATGGCAAGATTTTGCTGATGGGCCCCACCAACCTCCCACCTTCACCACCTGCCCCCCC
>NW_017306685.1:195124-222144 GCF_000935625.1 Nanorana parkeri | reverse complement strand
GTATCTATCTACATCACCTTCCCCAGAAAAGAAAATATAAACAATAAATATATATATTTATTTTTTCTTCAACGCAATCAACTCAGGACTTGCAGCGCAATGGGCTCACTCGACAATACAAATGTGTGACCCATAGATCTATATTATATGTAGAATTATTATACAGGATTGTAGAATGCATCATACAATAAGACTTTTAATTTCAATCTTATTGTATGATTTATCAAATAGTACAGAACAAATGTACCAGTACATGGTTATATTAGTCAAATCTGTATTGCATTTACATTGCATGTCCCTGAACACTTGCTGCATGGTCCATTGCATTTGTAACAAATGACTCTAAATGCAATGCACCAAGCAGCAAGTGTGCAGGGACATGCAATTACAATTATATGGATATATTAGCAAAATCCGTATTGCATTTGCATATCACTTACCCACTTGCTGCAAGGTAGACTGAATACACCTAGCAACAAGTGCTTAGTTATATGTATGTAAATGCACAGCATTAATTATGAAATTAACCTTTTTTTAAACTGTTTTCATAAAACTTGCTTTGTTTTTGATACTCTATTAGTCCAAGAATAAATGAGCATCAATCAATCATTTATTAAATAACGTTTTTGCTTCTACCTGATCTGCTGTGCCCTCCCTGTGCCCTCCTTTTCCTCCTCTGTGGTTCTCCCCATATCTGTGTCTATGTGACAGGCATCAGGGGCGGAGATCAAAGCAGCAGGAGGCACACAGGCAGCTCACACAGACACTGACGGTTCCCAGCCTCTGAAGTGACAGGCTAGGAACCGATACTAGAGGAGAAGAAGTGGCCGGTCTCCTCACTGGCGGTGCCGCCGCATTTGTGCTGTCTGCTGCTTGGGCAAAAGGATTAGCTGCTGTGAGCCCCTGTAAATAATGGGGCCCAGGGCAGCTGCCCCTTTTGCCCCATGGTAAAGATGGCCCTGCCTCTAGCACTGGTGCTGGTCTCTGATCCAGCGCAGACTCCTCGGGTCCCACGGTGTCTGTCTGCCTGCACGTTGCCGGCTGCGTGCATTGCCTTACCCTGTGTCTCTTCTCTTCTCCCTGATGAAGATCTCTACTGTGCATGCGCCCGCCTCATCATCCTGCACGGCCATTTGAGAATCTTCAGATCTTTCGGACGGTTTGCGTTTACGACTTGTTAACAGTAGATATATGCAAAAAAGCTGAAGGTTTCATTGTACTTTAACTGTTAGCTCAAAGCTTGTTACGTACATATGGGGTAAATAACCATTGCTATGTTCTTTAAATTCATTTTGATAATTTGGGTCTATACTTTTCTGCATTCACCTGTCCTCATTATCGTCACATTTGACATAGCACTCTGAATTGTTGGTGATCTCCCTTTCATGGCATTTATAACCTTATGAGTAGTCAATGTCTTTATTGAAATGAATGGACTGATTTGTTTGCACATTAATGGAAATGCAAAACAGTCAACACTCAAGGTAATGGTTTTTAGAGAATGTATTGCCAGCTTCACAGGAGTGGGGAACATGTGCACTGCGTTATGTGGAAGTTAATTGCACCCACCAATTGTCATCTAAGGTTATTTGCAAATATGGACTTTGAAGCTTGCCAGCATTAAAGAGTTATTTAGGTCTCCTGCAGTTCAAGTGTCTGGAAGAACGCACATGAAAATGTGCTGAGGGGAAGAAGCGGGTAGAAGTTACAGTGGTTTTCCATATTATATAAAAGAAGGCATCCCTTTAGGTATCTGAGCTCTTGCTAGTCCATGATGGCTAATTGTTAGTTAACGTAGGTAAAATGCACTGCTAGAGTGGTGTTGTATCCAGAGAACCCTCTGTCTGTAAAAATCAAGAAATGAAAAGAAAATAGAACTGACAGTGCTCTGGGTGGCTTATAAGCAATTCAATGAAAAGTGTGAGAGGTTATATTTGCAAAGTTGCTTGATTTGCCTGGATATATATTGAAGAGGCTAAGATGTTTTTGAAAGTGCATCTTTTAAAATTAAAAAGTATACTCTAGAAAGGGGCAGGTCAGGTACATTAAGGCTGGGTAATGCTGGACATCCTCCAATCGGGAAATAGGGTGGGCAAACAAATGGAGGATACTAGAGTGCAGAGCTGGTAGATAATCCAAAAGACTGGCATTTGTGATTGCAGCCAAAAGCTTCTGCAAAGTACAGTGGGGCAGAAACCTATCCAACTTAAAAATACAATTTTTTTTACACTTCACAAATAAAAATGTATGTTTAAAGCGATAGGTTGTGAAAAGCAAAAAGTAAAGAACCCTATTAAATACATTTACATTTCAGGTTATAAGACAATAGGGGGAAATCTTACCTGTACTATCATCATCATGTGAGTCAACACTAATAAGATTAGACTGGTCATCTCCTATTATTTTAGGGTTAGCATGGCCTGGCTTTAATTAGTGTGCTTTTATGGTATAATACAGGCAATAATAACTGATGGTGTTTTGACTTCTACATGCTTCATTTTTCACAACATATTATACATTGGACTTTTCACTGTATATGGTGATCTGTTTGGTTTTTAACTGATCATTTGACCCATGAAGATGTGTTAACATTTTTATCCTCAAGGTTGGTTCCCCTATAAAACTAGAACTTCATATCTGGAGTTTACTGCTCTCATTATGATGCTTTAATACTCTTTGTGCATATATAATAAACTAATTAAAATTGCCAAGGTGAGAAAATGCAATATTTAACAAAGCCCTTGCATGACAAAAATAGCAAAGTTGAGTTGAATTTATTACAATTATCTATATTGTATGAATTCCTTGGGTTACAGCTGCTCCAAAGTAAAAGGTCTAGTATGTAGAGCCTACGCAGGGTCACCTTCTTATCTGGATGTAGAAAAAGGTATGCTATTAAAAAACAGCCTGCTGAGTTCTAACAGAGATGTATCAGGCTATATATGGTTATTCCTATCAAGGATAATGAGCATGTTCCAGTGCGGGTACTCTCTGGTCTATTTGTCATGCTTTGACTTCGCTTATAACTTGCCATGTTGTGAACTACAACATAATATTTTCAGCAGGGTTCTCGGCATGACCCACACCTCAGTCCACAGTTATTTTACTGTGGTTGGCAATAAAGGGGACCTACACTCATGCAATCCTATAAAATAAACAGTGTGAGCCAAGTAAGATGTGAACGATTCTAGTACTTTCAGAAGGCATTCTGTAGCTTCTTTTTTGCCAAAGCCCACTTCTTTATCCATTTACATTGTGTTGTGTATTTGTGAGCCAGCCACTGCATGCTATCTCTGTTCTTTTTGATCCTAGAGTGAGCTGCTTTTTGATTCCATCACTGTAATCCAGTGATCAAAGGCAGCAGTGGGAGGGATATGCTTTTGATGACTTATTTATTATTGGTATTTATATAGCGTGGACAATTTACGCAGCACTTTACAGAGTGCACATTCACATCAGTCCCTGCCCTCAAGGAGCTTACAATCTAAGGTCCCTATGTCACATGCATACATACAGGGCCAATTTAGACAGGAGCCTATTAACCTTCCAGCATGTCTTTGGAGTGTAGAAGGAAACCAGAGTACCCAGAGGAAACCCATGCAAGCACAGGGAGAACATGCAAACTCCTTGCAGATAGTGTCTTGACCAAGATTTGAACCAGGGACCCTGAGTGCTGTAAGGCAGAAGTGCTAGCCACAAGGCCACTGTGCTGATTTAAAACTTCTGCCAGGCTCCCGTAAGGATAGAAGGATGTAAGGATGGAAGAAGCATGTGCAAAGGTTTTCTGTTGCTTCTAATTTTGAATTATATGATAAAACTAAAAGGATATTTTTAATAAAGTACTTTTTACATTAAGTTTTGTTTAATGACCCTGTTAGATATCTAAACATCATATTTTACCTGTAAATTCCCTTTAGGGAAGCATTGATTTGCATTTTACTGCTATTAAGTACTACAGGAATTTTTGTGATTTGAATCTATTTGGGCAAACAGTCCTCAAGGCAACCACAATTAAACTGCACAGAAAATTGTGCATGCTTATATGGAAGCATGGATTGCATCTAATATTAATCCATGTATCAATCAGCAAAAAATGTATAGAATACATACAAATGAACTGAACACAGAATAATTATCTGATGATAACCATGTAAACATGCCATTCTCAGTGATAAATCTACAGTTTTCTTTAAAACTTGTAGTACCAAGTTAACATATTTTAGTGCAGTACTTCAAAATATTTAAAGGATTACCAAGGAAACTAGCGTAATGTAATACTACATTTTCAAAAATGTTCCTTAAAACTGATTCCTTTAAAAGCATAATCTTGTTTGTGCACAAAAAGATGTATTTATAGAAGAGAGTGCTGTACTTAGGCACCATGCTGGCACACCCAAATGATAACATATTTTTGTTCAAGACCCTCCCCTTGTGTCATGTGTCTTTTTTTAGCAGAAATTGCTGCTGGGATACAATAGAAAAGACAGCATGCAGTCTTAATAGTTCACTGCGCAAGAGAAAGGAGAGAATCTTCCTAACATCCCCTGAACCCTCTGCTTCCTATTGTTCTCTTGCTGAATTTAGCCACAAATACCAGATATGGATAGTAGAGGGACACAAAAAAAATAGATGTGATAATTGGTAAAAGTTGCAGCCTGGTGGCCTACCCCCCTTCCCTAGGTACTAGTCCACAAGGGCCTTTATTGTAAATCTAGCCCTGGACTCCACGGATATATTTTAGCAGTATAGCCTTTAATGCTCATTAACTTGCATGCTAAATGTGTGATAAATTTTTTTTTTTTTTTTTTTAGGAAAACAAACATTAAGATACATATACACCAGAGTGCTGTAGAGATTTCCATAAAGTAGTATACACAGCTGCACTGAGTGTAATACTCTGTCGCAATGGAGTGGAGGAGAAAGAAGGAGAACCCTAACTGTCTGCTCACCAACCCCTCATGGGGGGGGGCAACAGAGATCAGTACAGCTGCTGCTAGACTATTTTGCACCCTAGGCAAGACCAGCTACTTGCACCTTCTCCCCCTTATGGATTGGCTGAAGTTTGCAAGAGACAGCTTTGTCTCCAGAGATCATCATCCAATCCTGTCAGAAAGCTGCTGGTCGGGGCTGCACCCAGGGCCAAGTGGAGAGCATCATGGACCTGGTGCTGAGCACCCCCTTAGCACTCAGCACTGTTGGCCAGTCGGAAGCAGCAGAGGCGGCTCTCTAATTAGGTGGCCGCTTGCTCTTAACAAAGCACTCCTCCACTCACCCCCAGAGCAGTCGGTACAGGAGGAGTCCAGTGAGCCAGGGAGCTCCGGTAGCAGTGCCAGCCAATCTGGCCGGCGGCATTTGGCTGACATGCGGACTGGGGCTGCCGGCACAAGTGCATGGCTTGCTGTACAGTTCCACTCTGAGCGTAGCATCTCCGAGCCCTGGCTACAGGCCCCACTCTACTGCTAATTAGCGTGCCTGGGAAATGCCTGCGAAGGTGGGGCCTACTGCCTGGCACACAGGTGGGTGACTCTGTAGTTGGGGGGCATCAGAGAGTGGCAAAACCGGGCCTATTTTCAGTGTTGGTCCTGGAGTTGGCACTCCTTAGATCATGCTGGGAGGGAACACACTACAGAGGTGTATACTTGTTCGTGGCGTGTTTATAAGGTTAGTAAATCAACCCCTAGGAGTCCAAAAGACCTCTAGTGTGACCTTTCCACTCTAAATAAACACAGATCGCACTCCAATAGCTTACTGCTCAGCTTCAGCAGCCAAGCAATGACAGCTATGGGACCAAAATTGATGCAAACTTTGGTCCCATAGAGCGGGGAGGAGAAAGGCGCTTTCCTCCCCAGCTTCCCACTGACACCCGAGATTCCATTCCTGAGCCAGCAGGAGGGGCAGCGGAGCCCGGGAAACAAGGCGGCGGTGTCGGGCAAGGGCACTGTACTGGCCCCTGGAAGCAATCTGGCAACAGCTAATCTGACGGAATCGCTTCCATTGTAAAGCCGTCAGCTGGCTTTACAAATGTAAACATAGTCCCTGGCAGCTGCTGTTTAAACAGGCCTGCTGCCACCGACCTATGGGTCTGGTCCTGGCTGTGCCCTAGGCGGCAGTGCGCCCTAGATTGTCTAGTGCCAGCACCGGCCCTGATTGTGCCCTTGATAGCTTCCAGCTGAAGATGCATGTGAACCCCCACAGACCTAAGTCTGTTGTCCAGCCAAACACAGAACTTGCGCTGTATGTAGTAGACAGAAAGTAAATTGGCATTGTTGACACATGGATATATGCATCAGTCGGTGCAGTTGCACAGGACAGGATGATGGATCTGCAAAAATGTTTAAAACCCACCTGTGTGTGTTACCTTTGGGACCTATTTACACCATGCCAGACCGTTGTGGTTTGTTAATGCGTGTTGAGTTAAGGCAGGCCATTTATTTGAATTGTCTGCCAATGCACCACAACAGACTGAAAATTGCACCTGCAGCATTTTTGGTAATGCACTGAATTGCATGGTAGTACGTTACTATGTGTTGGGGCACCATTTAATAAACGGTACTGCAATGCACTAATGCATGCATGGTGCTTTATCACGCATTTGTGCAATGCACTTGTGTGAACAAAGCCTTAAAGTGGAACTGAACACAAAAGTGAAGATTTACAATGTTATAGGAAACATCTGGAAATATTAATTGTGTCTAAGAGTACGATGAAAAATGTACATTTTTGTCTTGAATTCATTCTAGATAAAGTGCGTTCTAGATAAAGGGTGCCTAGGCACCCTTGGGACTACAGCCTCATAGTATATCTTTATAGTGAGAGATACTCCTGCATGTGGTTTGGCTAAATAAACTGACAGATCAGGATATTGGATATAAATTTCAGCATTGTATTGGGAAAAATAAAAACTGTTATATGATGACATTGTCTGGAAGCAGATGTGTTCATTGTACTATGATGACATGAAAGAAAATTGCTGTCAGCCTCTCGTGGCCCACAATGGCTTACTGAATAAAGGAAACAGGCCGAACCAGGTAACAAAGCAAATATAAAAATAATCTTGAATTTCTATGCATGTGAATTTTATACATAACAGAGAGAAGTATTAATATGCTTTTCATATGATATAACTTACAGTTTAGGTTGTCTGGCCCTTTACATAGAGCTGTGTTAGGCAGAAATCTGCTGCTTGAGGGACCTGTGTTTTATTTCTGCCTTTGCGCAATATAATATTCCTATACGTCAAGTAAATCAGAGGTGTGCAGATTTTCTATTACCCCTGTGTTATAAACCTTCATAATGATATATAGCCAACAGACATCAAACTCTTTCTACTGTAAGTCAACTGCTGCTGTTTAGTGAGGATGTTTGTAATAAATTAGTACAAGACTAGAGGGATCAGACATTTGAGAGACTATACTGTATCACACAAAACCAGATAGTGTGAGAGAATAATTCATAATCTGTTCCACAGTACTTCATTTAAAAAGAGAACAAACAAATGACTAAACAGATAAACAATCTGTATTATTTCATTGTTTCTGGAACTGAGATATGGTAATTTGTGGGCCCCTAAATCCCTTCCAGATTGTGCTGCCCTCTCCCTCAACAAACACACCCAAACTGCGCATTCAAAATGAACACCAGGCTAAAACAAATCATAAACATGCAGTTTGGAAAGCTATTGAAGCATATGTAAAAAACTTTTTTTTTTAAGTGTAGTGAATTGGCCCCATTAGGTTTTCTTCTGCTGTCTTTGTCTCATTGTGGTATTTCACTCTCTGTCCTAGAGACACAGTGGGAAGTGAGAGGAGATCTCTTCAAAGCAAAAGGATACTCCCTCTTAGAAAGTTGTCAACGGATCAATTGTCCATGTTGGATGATTTTGCCTCACCTCCTGTTCCTGTGACAGCTCACATATACCTCCTTTGCCGGAGACAATGGTCAACTGGACCAATAGTAAGAGTCAATCTCCCCAGCAGGTGCAGAGAGCAATAATAACTTGACAGGGTTTCCAACGCTTGATGGCTTTACTCATTAACTTGATTCTCTCTCTTTTTTTAACACACTATGAAGAAAAAATGGAAAGGACTCAACGGTGAGCAAATAAATTCATAAAAGGAGTAGAACATCTTAAAAGTTAACAAATCTGTAGTGTGATATTGGAGGGATTTGTAAGGTTGAAAAGATGAGTTATTTTATTCCAAATATCAATGTTGCAGTGAGAAGCAGCTCACCTTTATCGGGTTTGGAAAAGCTGGACATGGCATCCTAGAAGGGGCTTAACGTATGTAAATATATTCAAGGCCAGTATACTGATTTGGTAGACTTTTTTTCCCTAAGAACCATATTATGGACAAGATGACACTGGGTGTGAAGAAGATCAGTTTAGGAAAGAGTTTTATACAGTGAGAGTAGTTCAGCTGTGGCATGGTTAACAATATGAGGCAGTTATAGTAAATAACAATAATGGAATTCAAAGAGACATTTAGGGCAAAGCCTGATACTATGGATGCACCGATACCACGTACAGTACGCGGTACAAGTACAAGTAAAGATACTTTTCGAGCTCCAAGACTAGACTAGAGAAAAATTCAAAATTTAGAAGGCAGCTGTCATTTGTAAGGAGCACACGGAGCTCCTGGGATTTGCACATCTCTGTTTTAATGTATGATTTTGTTTTTATAAATATAAATAAAGGGATGCACTAATACCAGTTTTGCAAGTACAAGTACTGGTACTTGCCCAACTACTTACAAGTACGAGTACTGATACATTTTTGTTCATTGTCATGTGACCGTTTTTCTAAAACAATATCGACTAATGATTTCAGGACAGTGATGGAGCACCAGAGCCAGGTCCCACCTGCAACCGCTGAAACCTAGGTAGTTCTGAAAATGCCAAGTATCTGCACTGGTACTTGAAAAGTATCGTGCATCCCTACCTGATACTCACCTTGCCAGCTTTTCCTCGGTCCTGCTGCCTTCATCGCAGCCATTGACTCCTAGGTATATGGGAGCATGTGACCTCCCATGTGACAATGATTGGATTCAACAGCCAATCTTTAAGACGGAGTATAAAAGATTGTCAGCTACAATGAAGGAAGGAACGATGAGATAGAGCTGGCAAAGGGCGTTCAGTGTTGGCCCTTTACAAAGATGCTATCATTTTGCAACTCAGCAAGGTCTCTTTAGAGATTGATTGGTGGATTTCCTTACAAGTAATAACATTCACATGTAGTGATGGACTTAAGCTGGCTATACACTGAGCGAATTTTGGCTTGTTATGACATCCTTCAATTGAAAAATCAAAGGAGTCAGGCGGAAAATTGTTGGCTGCACAGCACCTGCATCCAATAAGATGCAGGCACTGTTGAGGTATTTTGGCAGCCAGCAGGGCTAACTGTCAAATAGCGTCAGTGGGAGATTCCTTTATTCAAGCTGTTTAGCGTGGATGAAGAAAGTTTATTTCCATTCAGCCCAAAAGCTGAATGGAGAAGCTTCCATCTCTGGTGATATGGAGGAGGGTGCAACTCTGGAGGGAACCCCTTGCGCCTTGACATCTTCCTGGCTGTCTCTGCATTGATCAGGACTGACTCGGTCCTGTGGATAAGACTGTGAGTACGGCTCTCCAAGTGTCATCATGGGAACTTCGCAGTCAGTGTGACCAGCTAATCTCTCACTGTAATTGTCATGTACCTTATGGAGCTTGATGTGACGGAGTCTGCCACTCTTGCAAATCTAGTCCCAGTGTGCCTGAATATTGAGACAGGTGAGCTGGGGCACAGAGGGGCATAAGTGCCGTAAGATGCACTTTATGCAGGAAGTAGATCTTGTAGCTGCTTTACTGAACGACTGAACAGGAACGCACAGCAAAGAGGCATGCAGAGAAGAGTCGAAGTCAGGCAGGCTGGGTCAGCAACGTGCAGGCGAAGTACCGGAACAGTAGACAAAATCGTAGTCTGATGGCAGGCCAGGTTCAGAACCATGTGGACAATGCAGGACCAGACAGGAGGCAGAAGAGTAGTCAAAACAAGCCGGGGTGAGGATACCAGAATATCAACGGAGTCAAGGAACAATCTGGGTTTATCAATGGGAAGGCAACAAACAGGAATCAGGTTTCAGGATACAGGGCACAATAGCTGGCGAGTGCTCAGCACTGGAGGCTTGGCGAGGCTCAGTTTAAATAGCCCATTCGTTGCCACAATACCTCGGATGTGCGCACGCACACACCGTAGGGCGCACACACACACGCATGCGCAGAGTTGAACGGCCTGACCTGGCTTTATGGGTTCCTTGGTACGGGCTTTCTGACAGTAATCTGCAGGTCCATCTCTTTATTTATGAATGAAGCTGCTGTATAGACTTCATTCACAAATATTTTTACAAGATCCTCCTGGAAGGTACTGGCGACGCAGCCTTCCCAACTGTGATGCCCTGGTTATGTGCCCTGGCTACGTGCCTCTGAATAACCTGAAGTGAAATTAAATTAACTGTAAGTGCAACAAAATATAATTTATATTACATACGTCTTGAAGTTGTTTTTAGATCACCTGGTCCTTTTAGGTTTGAGGTGTGAAAGGTCCATCTTAACTTATTTGAAGTCTTGAAGGTACTTGTGACGTAGCCTTCCGAGGGGGCTATTGTGAGGCCCTGGTTATGTACCCTGGCTACGTGCCTCTAAATACCAAGAAAGGAAATTAACCCCTTCGTGACGGGAGACATACAGTGTACGTCCCGTCACTTTGTGCCTATATGACTGGCCACGTACACTGTACGTGACAAGTTATATCAGGCTTTGTAATGCTGGTAACAGCTGATTCTCAGCGGTTACCAGTCATTAATGCATGCCTCAGTATTGAGGCATTCATTAATGAAATAATTAAGCTTTTTGTAAAAGCTTCTTCCTTTCATTAATGAAAGAATGAAGCCATTACATGCAAATACAGGAGCGCAATTTGCGACACTGTATTTGACCCTGTATTTGACAGCTGAAAATAGCAGAGAGCAGTGACTCACCTCTGCTATTTGTTTTGACAGCTCGAGAGCCCGATGTTTAGATACATTTCATTAAAAAGATACAATTTATATCTTTTGAGTGAAATGTATCAGTTCTGATCATCTAGGCACGATCAAAAAGCTTTTAGGGAGATCTGAATCTGACTAAAGTCAGGATCAGTCTTATTATTAGGTTATTATTAGGTGTTCCTAAGTTTGGAGCAGCCTAATAGCCAAATTTTTTTTAAAAAAGTTAATTCATCAAGCAGTCATAGTGACTGCTTGATATAAACTGACAAGAAAAAAAGTTTTTCTTTTTTAAGACTCACACAGCAAAAATGTAAAAAGTGTGTCAGTCATTTATGAACAGAAACTGAAAACATGCTCAGTCATGAAGGGGTTAAATAAACTGTAAGTACAAAATAAATATAATTCATATTACAATTAATTACAAGTTGTTTTTAGATCATAATGCAGAGCTGAATAAGGTTTGTAGTGTGAAAGGTCCACCTTAACTTATTTGGAATTTCTAGATTTAGGAATAGTTATAACTTTAGCACTGTCCACTCCTTTCACAACCTCAAAGTATTCCTTTCCACAATTCAAACTGAATAATGCAAATCTGAATTTCTTCTGCTCAGCTTGTACTCCCAATAGACAGCACAAGCATGTGAGCAATGAGGAGCCAGCTGGAGACCTCACCATCTAGCACTCTGCAGGGTTGACATCTACATTTTCTATACACAGTCCACTGTGAAAGTAATAAGATTCGGTCTGTAGCACACTGAGCTTTTTTTTTTATATAATGACCTGTACTGTAGTACTACAAGTCAGAATCACTGATGGGGTGAAATTAGGTCACTGATGTCTGGAGTAAGCGAAAACACTGCTCCGGAAAGGTGTGGGATACAAAGCCTTTGCTCTATTCATGTTTTTTAAGGAAAGATGTAAAAATAAATATTTCTCTGCAGCAATTTCCCCCTCAGCATTTTGTGATACATGAAAGAAAGACTCACAGAGAGCTGGGCCAGGTTCATTGTCGGCACATCATGCTGTGGCCGCTTTCCCACACAGCGCTCCTCATCCCTGACCTACATTACTTCCAGATCTGGGCCTCTCAGTACACATATCCAATTGTGCAGCTCTGTGCATATTGGAATAAGAATATGAACTGTGTGTAAGCTATAAGATGTCAGGGTTACCTCGTCTACCTGAACCTCCCAAATGAATGTGTCTGCTGTCGGGATGTAGCTGAATAAGTTGTATATTTTATGCTGCTGTCAGTAAAAGCCATTCTGATGTTTTTTCCCAAATGCAATACAATGATATGAGACGTGGAGGAATTTTAAGACCCACATTTTAGCAGTAACCTCCAATTAAGCGTATATGGCTTGCACTGATGAGGCTGTTATAATAGCTTTAAGTTTTTAAACCCCAAAGTTTAAAGTGCATGAAGTGTATGTTTGGCCAAAATAAGAAAAGAAAAAATATGCAATACATCTCTAACACTTTTCCCAACGTGTTACCCTTTTTGGAAATGCTGCAAGTACAGAAAAATACCTGATAATTCTGTCAGAAATTGATGGAGTCCCAAACAGTGTTATCAACTGAGATCTCCTCTTCTGGACTACAAAACTCAGCCTATTGCCATCTCTTTTGGTCCTTCTCTACTTGCACATAGTTATTTTTTCCCCCAGCAAAACAATTGTGTGGCCTTTAATCACAAGAGTCTGCCCACACACTGTGTATATGCAAAAGGCTCTTGGGAGATGTAGTTCTGAGGTTGGAGGTGCCTATGTCTATAGAAACTGACCTAGGGTACTCTGCTGACCCCTCCCTCCAGCAGCTGCCCCTGCAAGAATTTTATAAGCCCGGTGATGACATCATAGGGATTAATACAGGCTGTCTCTACAAGGACAAGGTTAAAAGAAACAGTTAAGGTTGGGACATGTTCAAGAAGAAGAGAGATGTTTGGGGGTACATTTGGGTTATAACAATCCTTTAAAAGTAACCGGAGTTTTAACGTGCAACTGAAGCCAAACCTTTTTTTAGTCTTGGATAGAGTGAAAGAGGGATTAGAACGCCTGTCATGTTTATTATGCTCTCTGTGTCACCATTAGGGAGCTTCACCCTCTCTATATGTCCTTGTGATTGTTTGTTATTACTAAAAGTGAAAGAAAATCCAAAAGTTTGGGTTGTCACCAGAACAGTGAAAGATGTGAAATCTTCCAAAGGGGCACTGGTTCTGGCGACCCTGCTGACCACCAGGGATTTCCCTTCCTTTAGAGAGTTTTCCTCTCCCTCCCTGTTGTGGTTATTGGACAGGAAGTAAAAGTGGAATTACAGATGTAAAAAAAAAGCTGACAGGGGTTACAACCCTTCCGCACTCTATCCAAAACTAGGAGAAAAAAAGTTTTGGCTTCAGTTCTACTTTAACTGCTGCTGTAATTTAGGATTACCAGATTTTCAAAAGAAATATCACACCCCTATATGTAGCCACACCCACAAAATCATTCCCCCCATTTTTACTTGCCCTGAAACAGTTGGTCATAGACTTTTGGAGCAAGAGACAGACATTCAGGGTAAAACAACAAAATGCCTCGATTACCATGAACAGAGAAAGCACGTTGAGTTAAATTGCAGGTTTGACAAAAGTAACAATATGCTGGTCTTCCCTTTTCTACCTAAACTAAGAAAACAGAAAAGGTATAGATGGAATTGTTGCTACAGACAACTCCAGATGCTTGTCTCTGCAGCAAAATGGTCAAAAGTGCAACTTGTATAAGGGGCCCGCTTCCATGGGAGTGTGGTGACCTACAGTAATGTTTTTTGTGTGTTTTGTCTGTTGTCATTTTTAATTTAAGTGTCATTGTCCCTTTAAGAAGACTCTGCATCTTCGTGAGGCACTTTGAGCGGGAAAATCCTCTCTTCTGGATGTTTCTGGAACTTTCTCCAATTCTAGTCTCTCCCTATAAAAGGCAGGATTTCTCCTGGATCGGTGTCCAGTTGGCTGACCACAGCACAAGCAAGCTCTGGCTATAATATGTAGAGCTATAATATTTGGCTGGCTGGCTGGCTGTGCTTGTGGTTCAGCCATGAAGACGCTGATCCGGAGGGTCTTGGAGAGGAGCCCAGAGTGCCAGAGGAGAAGTTTGGCTGCAGCAGTGCCTGAAAGTGGACGAAGATTTGTCACAGCACAGTTTGGCGAACACACGAACTGTCAGGGCATTCGGCAGGCACAGGTCAGGTGCAAGACTTTTCCCATTCAGGGCCCAGTACTCTGTAAGGGCCATGATTGGGCAAAGTCATGATGACTTTGCCCAATCATGGCTCACCTGTTACAACTGTAAACAGTTGGGTGGAGCTAGCTGTCACTGCTAGCTCTGCCCAATTGTTTATATGTTGCCGGCATTTATCAAAATGAGATTCTGCGGCGGGTGTTCGTCGCAAAGGGATGTGACGGCAGTCATCTTTTTGTTTACATTATTATTTCTATTAATTTTTTATTGTGTTATTTTTTATTTCGTCGAGTCATCGTCGTCGTGGACAACGCTGGATGTCGTGATTATCGCTGGATTACGTCGGTGGATCCATTTTTTTGAGGTTTTTTTTTTAAAATAAAAGACTTGTCAAAAACTTGTCTTTTGGTTTCTTTTTTTCAAATAAAGGATTTTTTCAAACGTCTGGCCTTTTTTTTTTACAATTTTATTTAATTCTTTAGTGAATGCATAGGGGTACGGGTACCCCTTACTCATTCACAAGGGGGGGCGCAACTAGGTGCCCCTTTATTAAAGGGGTACCCTGATGTGCTATAAGCCCCCTGCCCGCAGCCACACAACCAATGCCCCAGGGCTTGTGGGGAAGAAGCCATTGTCCACATTGGCCCTTGTCCCCAAGAGACCCTTGTCCTGTCCGTTCCTTCTGAGGAATCTATTCTATCATTTATTTGTTTTTTGTCCCAAAGTAAACCCTCCTATAGTCAGCTGGTCAAAACTTTAGCTGGGGTTTCTTTTTTCTTTAAAACTGAAATATCCGCCCTGTAATAGTTATTTTTCAGTACAGCAGTTTTTGAAAGGCTATATAAAATCTAATTTTACTCTGGACTCTAGACGTCCTTTGTCTAGCTACAATATATTCTCAGACACATTTGCCTAATTACAGCCCAGTTGTGTTCCTCTGAGTATGAAGCACTTCTTTTTAATACTGTTTTCATTTTAGCATTTTTTGCTGCCCTAAGGATCTCGGAACTTGTTCCTAATAATAAACATAATGTTTCTGGCCTTTTGCTTAAAGAGGTGGTTTCTACTGACTTTTCGGTGCTAATATGCATTTCCAAATCTAAAATGTACCAATTGGGGAAAGGTCATTGCCTCACTTTGCAGTCTAGTGCAGACCCTATTATCTGCCCAGTGACAGTACTTGTCACTTAGACTTGCTTTTATTGGTATTTTTTTAATTCATATTGATAAGCTTCCTTTGACTAAATTTCAATGTATTGCTATTTTTAAAAGATGCTTATCTACTTTAGGTCTAGGCCATTTAATTTTTCCCCCCCATTCATTTCATATAGGGGCTGCGACAGAGGCCACAAGATTGGGCATAGATGTATCCATTATTAAGAGAATCGGGAGATGGGACTCGCATAGATTTAAGGTTTACATTCGTCCTAATTTGTCTATTTAATTTCAGGTCAGAAAAGAATAGCAAGGATCGTGGGACATTTTTATATTTTTTTGGGCACAGAAAAGAGTGTCTAAACGTAATAATACTGAAAATTTAAATATGGCAGCAGAGGAATTTTGTGTCTTATGGAAAGGTGTGAGGGGTATGTCTTGGCAATGTCAAGGTTCCACCATGACTTAACTGGATTGCAGCATTCTGGCTTGGGTACCATTTCACCCACCTGTGATTCCTCCTTTGTCTGAGCAGACTGTTTAACGTTGCTCACTACTCTCAGGCTTCCTCTTCTGGCCAAACAGGGAGCATCATCTGAGAGAGCCAGATGGGAGTTTCCTGTCTCTGATGATGATGTCACACCACTCACTATTTAAACCACTCAGTCCAGTCTGACCTTGCCCTTGCATGGTCTTTCCTGCTAGTGCATTCCTGCTGCTCAGTCTATTCTGATTCCGTGTATGACCTGATCTTGGCTGAGGTTCTCCTCTGGTTCCTGCTCCTGGCATGTTCCTGACAACGCTGATTTCCTGGTTCCTGCTCCTGGCTTGTTCCTGACAACGCTGATTTCCTGGTTCCTGCTCCTGGCTTGTTCTTGACAACGCTGATTTCCTGGTTCCTGCTCCTGGCATGTTCCTGACAACGCTGATTGCCTGGTTCCTGCTCCTGGCTTGTTCCTGACAAAGCTAATTTCCTGGTTCCTGCTCTAGGCTTGTTCCTGATAATGCTGATTTCCTGATTCCTGCTCCTGGTTTGTTCCTGACAACGCTGATTTCCTGGTTCCTGCTCCTGGTTTGTTCCCGACAACGCTGATTTCCTGGTTCCTGCTCCTGGCTTGTTCCTGACAACACTGATTGCCTGGTTCCTGCTCCTGGCTTGTTCCTGACAACACTTATTGCCTGGTTCCTGCTCCTGGCTTGTTCCTGACAACGCTGATTTCCTGGTTCCTGCTCCTGGTTTGTACGACTACCTACTACGGCACCTGACCTTGACTTGTTCATGTTTATGATTTGTGCTTGCTCCTGTGGACACTTTTCTTAAAAAAGTATTTTTAACTAGCACCTTACGTTTATCTGGTTTTCATTCTGCTCTGACAGGCAACAATTGTTTTTCATTTTATCTGGTTTATTTCATTGTTGGCCATGTCCTGGCAATGTTATTATTCACTTAGGTGGTAATGATATAGGTACGTTTAAAACATTGGATTTACTGTTTCATTATAAGGAAGATTTCTGTCACCTCAAATCTACGTTTTCTAATACCTTTTTGGTTTTTCTGAAATTATTCCTCGCCTCAATTGGCTGGATTTTCCTTGTGCTAGACCTATGGAGAAAATCCGTAAACTTATTAAGATGTCTTTAGAGAAATGTATGCCATTTCTTGGGTTTTTCTTTTAGACATGTAGATTTGGAAGGCGGTTTAGAGGGCCTTTCCAGACAAGATGATGTCCATCTTTCTGATGTAGGTCTGGAAAATAGATTTTCGAACTTGTTTTGAAATGGCTGGGGTTGGTGGTGGTGCATGTCTTGCTTGCAGCTAGACCGGCTGTTGGGGACGTTAATGAATTGATGCTTTGGTCTTGCTCGAGTTTTTAATGACTGAACAATAGCTGGTGTTATTTAATTGATGGCTTTTGATTCAATCAAGTTTTATTTGCTAATACCAATAAATATTGCCGCGGCCATAAATTGCCAAATTGGTGTATGGTGTTTTTATTTATTATTATTATAGGTTTATAGAGTGTTGCCTGCATTCCCATGGTCAAGATGGCAACTTCCATGGGAGTGTGGTGACCTACAGTACTGTTTTTTTCAGTATTCAGCACTGCGGTACTTTGGCTGACATTTATTCCGTCATGCAACGCTGTACTGAAATTAATTTTATAAAAATTTTTGGGGACAGATAGAGCTTTATTTTGGTGGTATTTAATCACCATTGGGGTTTTATTTTTTACCATATTAAGGAAAAATTACCGAAAATTAAAAAAAATTATAAAACATTTATTATTACCCAATTTTTTTGGAAAATATAAAAGACGGGGTCACATCGGGTGAAAAGACACCAAACATGTCAAGCCTTAAAATTGCGCGTGAAACCTCAAAAAACCACAATACCCAAAATTGGCCATAGACGACGCTTTAAAAGCTTTTACCACTCATCAGTTCAGTGTCATCAATGATTGATGGCCCTAGAATTATTGCTCTCACTCCAACGTTCGCGGCGATATGTATCATGTGTAGCGCAATTGTCGTTTTCGTGCGCTGGCGCGTATTTACGTTTATATGTGCGTAAACGTGGGGGACTTAAAAATGTTTGGTTTTTTTTTTAAACTTAATGTTATTGCTATCACATAGGGGGATAACAATTCCCCTATGTGATAGCACAGGCACGCCGACAGGTCCTCTTTATGGAGACATTAAGGGTCTCTAGGACCCCTAATGTCAACTGGGGACCCCCAAAGAAGCTGGTGAAGCAGAGATCTGCTTCATCAGCTTCTTCGCTCTAGCAATAGCAGCCAGATGAATGACTTCCGCATTCACAGTACGGAGGGAGTTCAGCAAGGAGGAAGATGCTGATCTCCCTCACATCTTACCTCCTGACACCCTTCCTAGCTGGTCTCGGGTCGCAGATGGGGTAGCGGATCCCGGGATTGAAGGTGAGGGTGCAGGAGGGGGGGGGGGGGGGGGGGTGGTGGCGGCACTACTTTAGGAGGAAGGCACAACATACGAGCGATCAGCGACTATACAGCCGCCGATCGTTTGTATGTGAAACAGCCGGTAGTCAGAGGTAGAAAAAAATTTCAGGCATCATTGGTCAGTAGGAGAAAAATGAAATGCCCCCGTTGTCA
Source organism: Nanorana parkeri (assembly GCF_000935625.1). Classification (NCBI taxonomy): domain Eukaryota; kingdom Metazoa; phylum Chordata; class Amphibia; order Anura; family Dicroglossidae; genus Nanorana; species Nanorana parkeri. The sequence continues at coordinate 203,631 of NW_017306685.1, read as the reverse complement.
GTGGTAGATAAATGCTGATGTCATTGGTAAAAATGTTGCGTGTCATTGATCAGTGGGAGGAAAAAGTTCCCCAACATTAGTGGGAGGTAAAATGGCTCTAACATCAGTGGAAGTAAAAAAATGGTCCGACATTAGTGGGAGGAAAATGCCTGGCATTATTGGTCAGAGGAAGCAAAACCCAGGGCTTCATTGGACAATGGGAAAAAAATGCCCTGCATCTCTGGTCAGTGGGAAGAATAAAACACCCCAGCATTAGGGGGAGGAAAAAGGACTCTGGTGTCAGTGGGGGGAGAAAATGCCCCAATGTCTGTGACTACTCCTTTACATTCAGAACCCAGATCAGTCCCCTTTTATCTACTTTTCAGAATCCTGCTCATCCTGTTTTCAGATCTCTGATCAACCCACTGTAAAGTGTATTTCCACTTTTGCAGTCAAAATTGAGGCAATCCCTCTATATGTTTGTTATGTGTTCCCATTCACAAAGCAAAATGTCTTAACCTTTAGCTGTTTCTTTGGAGCAGGATTATCCATAGGACACTACAGGCAACTTCTAGTGTATAAAATAGATGGGAGATGTGCAGATAAGGGACAGACTGAGGGATGTTTTTTTTAAAAGTGCATTAACATACAATCCCTTAAGATCTTTAACCCTTATTTGGGACAGACAGTCCTGCTCATCTAATTTAATCAAATCTGCCAGCACAGTACAGACAGGTTTAATAAGGCAAACAAAACTCTACCAACCCCCTCAAAAAGTGAGAACTAAACCGGATTTTTCAGTCCTGGACTTTCCAGAATAAAACAACAAAAAAATGTAATCGGCAATTTTCAATTTTTTTCATAACTTTCTTTTTATTAAACATAACAACATAGATTAACAAAATACAAAAATAAAGTGCACATAAGTAATAAGAGAACATGCTGGTAATACAATAAATACCGAAAGAGGTTGTAAATCAAAACACAAACTCATAATTGAAAGAAGATGCACATATAAACAGCAACAACATCAACGCCCAACGTTAAAATAACAGCAAAAATTGAAAGAGTAAAAGTCAGAACAAGCAGCAAGAGAGAAAAAGAAAAGGAAAGAGAGAAAGTAGGGGGAGCGGTGCAAGATTCCGTGCATTCCAACCACAGGACATGGGAGACCACTCTTTATCGGTATCCGATCTCAGGAATCGATAGTGAATATTTCAAGAAGCCTCCAAAGAGACCACACCTTTTCAAATTTAGAGACGGAATTATTTAATCTGGGGGGTGAGATACTCCAAGTTGTGTATATCATGAATCCTCCAGATCAGATCTAAAATAGAGGGAGGAACTGGCTGCCGCCACTTTAATGCTATTAAGCATCTCGCTGCTGTGAGGACATTGGAGTCTGTTTAAATAGCCCCGATGCTGGCGACGTACACTGTACGTCGTCAGTCACGAAGGGGTTAAGAAATTTGGAGCGTGTCTTAGTTGCGCGTGGAATGGGAAGTCGTAGAAGTAAATGCTCAGGATGTTCTGGTATACATATGTCTACTAGTTTTTTAAACAGGGATATGACACGACCCCAAAAGTGACGTGTCATGAGGCATTCCCAATAGATATGTAATAAACTTCCAGTTTATTTAGAACAACACCAGCACAAAGAGGATAGTGAAAGATTCATGGCATGTAGCAGTTCTGGGGTGCGGTATCACTGGTAAAGAATTTTGTACTGGTTTTCCTTGTACAAGGCACATATAGACATCTTGTTAGCATTGGCCCAAATCGCCTCCCACTCCTCCATGTCCAATGTCCTACCCAAAGCATATCCCACTTGAGCATACACTTGTGTTTAAAGAAAGGATAGTCCCGAAAGCGAGTTAAGAAGTTTATAAATATCAGAGATAAGACTCTTGCGAGTGGGGCCATCCAAACACAACGGAGTAAGTGGGGAAAAGGTTAACGCAGTGGAGACTGAATAAGCATAATGTTTGATCTGTAAATAGGTAAAAAGGTTTGCGTTGGGCGTTTAAATTTAGTTTGCAGGTCAGCAAATGATAAAAGGGTTCTGTCCATTATGTGTGTAATATCCTTAAAACAGAGCAGGGAACCATCAAACCAAGGATGGGATGTATGGTGGGCGAGTGTAGCTGAAAGGAAAGGAGCATATAGAAATGATCACATGAGAGTGGTGGTAGGACAATATAAATGTAGCCCCTAAATATTTGTTAAGTTTTGTTATATGAATGGGAAGATACAGTATAACAAATATAAAGAAGTTGTTATGAAAATTTGGCTGCAAAAGTGAAAATAGGCTTTAAAACATTTTTTATTGCCCCCTCAGCACCCTCCATTCTCCAAAACCCATTCAGATCTCAGACCAGCGTGGTGCGTCAGAGCAAGGGTAGCCTATCCCAGATGTTATTGTCACATAAACAGAAAAAGGAAGTGGGATAGGTTTCTCCATTCTTCTGTACTTGCACCAGCCAGATACCAGCACATGGGCACTATGTCCCAATGTGGATATAGGGTGGGTCTGCAGGATCCCAGGGCAGTCCCTTGAAAATCAGGACGGTTCGGGGTATGGTGTATCTGAAGGAAGCAATACTATGAAAAAGGAAGACAGGCAAAAATTATAGCAGAATTCAAATGTAATAGATCTACGTATAAAAGAAATGGGGTTCTGAAGTCAGTAAAATCAAACACATTGTTCACAACTACATTAACAAAGATCAAAGTTCATTTGCAACGTGTTTTCACAGTCTGACACTTTTTTCCTTAAATGTACCGGAGTTTACATTTTAGTTGCCACTACAGTTGATTTTAGGGCTGCTAAAATTGTCCGTGTGTGGGTTTTTTTCACTCATTCTCCACAGTGAATCAGTGCCAGTGGATTAGTATTTGCTATAGCCATTAGACAGGATGGACAGGTCTACTAGTTATGATGTGACAGCCCACAGGACATGCATAGCACTAAAGAGTTCAAAAACCAGTGGAATGTGTGAGCTAATTTGGCAGTACATTTTTTTCCAGGTGTTGACACAGAAGTGTTAACTGTGTAAGGATTACTTACTTGAACCAAAGATCTTTGTCCCATTTTGCAGTGTGATGGCGTTGTTGCTGGGACTATGTGACTTCTGTTGGGCAGGGGATCACTCCCCCTGGCAAAGCTACTGTTGAATAACAGAGCGGAGTGCTGGAACAAGCAGAAAAATCCTGCATCAGGGTTGGTTGGCGATTATGCAAATCTTCTTGCAAAAGATCCCATTTTCCTTACTTTCTAACAATTAGGCCTTATTTTAATCTTTCTGTTGTGTAAGTAAATGTTTTTGTTTAAATAGTTCTTGCCAATACTACATGTCTTTCATGGTTTCCCTTTAAGACTAAGTGCTGTGAGAATAAGCATAAAAAAGTAAGAACTAATTATGCTGATTGGTGCTAGGTGTGTGAGATTGAAGTGTGAAGTTTATAAATGAGATGGGCTAAATATATGATGCTGGAGAAATCAGACAATTAAACGATGCTGCTTCCAATGACTCTAACATGGGAAAGTAAAATACACAGGTACAAGGGATTAATTTATCTGAACAGTTTGGGTTCATTTTGTGAGCAGTTTTATGAACAGTTATATGTTTTATTAACTGGAATAGATGTGGAGTAGGTTCAGGCTTCATCTCAGGTAATAATGGGTTCTCTGAGTAGCCAGCAGTAGATACTGAATCTTACCAGACTGTGGAGTCTAATATGCCCAGTCTACCAAAAACACCAGATAATCAGGATGAAGTTTGCCACTCTCAGGTTGCAGCCACTGTGATTGCTGTAGTGGTGAGATCTACCAGTTTAAAAGGTGCAGATAGAAGCACAAGCCACAGGTAAGTGGATCTCAAAGACAGGCATAGATGAGGAACCAGACAGAATGTAAGAGATGACACAAACCATGTTCAAAGCTAAATAATCACGAGCAACCAAACAGAAGATAATGCCAGAGGACCAATCAAGTAATAACAAGAGGCTTCCATACAGAAGGAGATAAGAAACTGGAGTAGCCTCATTTTTTGGGAATATGTATATAAAGTAGTAATATATTAGAGCTGCTTTGTACCCCTAATTTAGTACAAAGTTTTGATGCTTTTAGGCACATCTCCTATTCAGAAGCATTTACAATGTAAATTTCTACATTCTGTGATTTTGTCAGAGGAAATGTCTACTTACTTTAAATGTGCTATTCATAAAAAATGAATAAAATGTAACATGCCAGAAAGCCATGCATATACTTTATCCACAGATGGAACAGGAAAGCACTTCCTCTAAATACGGGTTTTCAATCCAGCCCAAAGTAAGCACACAAAGCATCACAAATGTACGTAGCTCAAATTGGCACAGGAATTCTGCAAATTTGTTTTTTTCCTAAATTAAGGCATTTTGTTCTTGTACATGCATCTAAAGCAAACATAATAGACCATGTTTTTAGTATCCTGATTTTTTTCCATTCAATTTAATTTTACTTTTGCAGCATGTGGTTACATTTATCTGACTGAAAAGAGAAAGACTGACAAGGAGGCAGGCCATTGGAAAATTGTCACTCTTATAAGTGTGTTTCAGAAAATGTTATATTGAGAATGCTGTCTTAAAGGATATGTGTACTTATCTTTCTCCCCTCCCCAGAATTTCCATATTGGAACATACCTGCATACATGCCAGTAAATAGCATGACAAGCTGCATCACAATACTGCATATGCACATGCTTGTTCAAGGTTAATGATCCGACAAGTAGTAAAGGAGGGAGAGCAACTCTGGAAGCTGATTGGGAGGAGAGCAAATGTAGTACCAATATTCAAAAATGGCAAAAGAAGTGCACTGGGAAACTACAGGCCTATCAGCATCAATAGTATGTAAAATATTCAAAGGCATGATACGGGACTACATTTACAAATAAAACTGGTATCATAAGTGGTAACCAACATGGTTTCGTCAAGGAACGTTCTTGCCAGACCAATCTATTAACATTTTATGAGGAAGTACTAAATTAGACAAAGGAATACCAGTAGACGTGGTATATTTGGACTTTGCGAAAGTATTCAACACAATACACCACAAAAGTTTCATCCATAAAAGGTCTATAGGTCTAGATGAAACTGTATGTACCTGGGTGGAAAATTGGGTCATTCGCTAATTGGACAAGGGTTAGGCGTGGGGTGCTCCAAGGTTCAGTCCTGGGAACAATCCTGTTCATCTTATTTATCCATAGATATTCATACAAAGAGATTGGACTAAATAGCTCAATTTCATTTTTTGAGGATGATACTAAACTTTGCAGAGCAGTAAATTCCAAACGAGAGATATTCGCACTACAGCAGGACCTAAGCAAAATTGAGGCATGGGCTACAAGATGGCAAATGCAATTTGATGTTGAAAAATGTAGGGTTATAAACATGGGAGTAAAGAGCATGTGCTCAAACTACTACTTGGGGGGTGTTACTGATGGGAAGTTAGACATAGAAAAAGACCTGGGGGGTGCTCATAGATCACAGATTTGGCAATAGTAAGCAATGCCAATCAGCAGCCAGTAAAGCTAACAAGATACTGGTGTGTATTAAAAGAGGAATTGTAGAAAGGGATGAAAGAGTAATACTTCCGCTTTATAAATCATTGGTTTGGCCCCCATCTTCTGTATGCGGTACAGTTCTGGTTGTTGATTCTCAGGAGGGACGTCCTGGAACTGGAGAGAGTTCAGAGAAGGGCTACAAAATTAATTAAAGGTATGAAGGCCTGAGTTATGAAGACCGCATTCAAAATCTTAACATATTCAGAGACATTTAAGAGGGGACCTTATTCCAGTCTTCAAAATCATCAATGGGCACCACATTATTAGGAACAAACTGTTTATTCTCAAAACTGTATTGAGAACCCTGTATTGAGACACAACAGGAGGTTAGAAGAGAGTAGGTTCAATCTTAGAATTTGTAGGGGGTATTTCACTGTGAGAATAGTGAAAGTTTGGAATTCCCTACCACAGGCGGTGGTATCCGCTGATAACATCGATAAATTAAAGAAACCTCTGGATGAGTTTCTTCTTTTGCAGAATCTACAGGGATATGGGAAGTGTTAGAGCCAGATAAATACACACACACACTCACATACTGGATGGACCTTGGTCTTTATTCAACCTTGCATACTATGTTACTATGTTATGTTACCTTCCAAAACAAGTGAGCAATTGCAGCTCCTGCATCCCCCACCCCCAGGTTTGCTTTTATCTACTGAATGATTCAGAATGTTAAACACATTCCCTGGCTCCAGGAGTTAACTGCCAAGAAGTGACTTCATAGGGGCATATTCTGTAAAATATTTACAGTGCTCAGGCCTGGCCAGCCAATTGCCAAGCGTCAACAATGTCATTTGGTCAATACCTTCTCAGCTTACTCAGGGTGGACTGTAGCAGGGAGGTGATATGCTGTTGGGGGGTAGCCATCATTCTTTGCTACAGTGCTACACCTTATGCACTTTTGTTACAGGCTTGTTGTACAATCTGATCATGTTCAGCTGCAACAAAGGCATGCAGTGAAAAAATGCCTTATTTTTTGCTTTTCACATCTTTTGTTCCTTTTGATGCAATGTTTTCCTAAATAAATATATAGATCTATATCTATATATAGAGATATATATCTATATATATGCACTAAACTTGTTCTAGTATGGATTTTCCAGCAGCAGTAGATGAATGGATGAAACCAGAAGTGAAGTTTACCTTCCAGCAGATGGCATCTTCTGATACCATGGCACCAGGGATGCACCAATACTAGTAGCATGGAGCTGGCTTCCCGGCTAATCAGGAAGCCGGGCGGCGAGTCATTACACACCGCTCGTCTACCTTAATGGGACTTCCCGTATCGGTATTCAGTATCGGGGAGTACCGCAAAAAAATATTGGTACTTGTACTTGATAGCGAAAAACCGGTATCAGTGCATCCCTACATGGCACAATTAAATTTACAGATTGACGTGTGTGACAACAACTTGACGTGTGTGTGACAGCGTTGATGTGTGTGACAGCGTTGACGTTTGTGACAATAACTTCCAATCTTCCGTAGATTATATTGGTTTAGTTTATTCTGATATTGAGTCTGTGGAAAATCACTCCTATCCCCAAGATCAATAAAGAATGCTTTTCCTACTGTCTATGGAGCCTTTTGAAAGGGACTGCAGAAACATCTAAGGAGATCCTTCACTGCATATCTGGTTCTTTGCAGAGCAGCTTTTGCTTCTATGGCCTCCTTGCTTGACAGACACATTTAGAAGATATTTCATTACCTGCTTAACTACTTTCAGTTTATGAACTTGGCCTTTCAGATGTTTGTACAATTTTCCTCTAGACATCATTAAACGGGAGCTAAGGATCTGGTCCTTTCTAATACAGCTAGAAGAGCCATATGGTGTCTTTGTTCCCCTTTTGAACTGGGAAAAACTTTTTTGTCCTGAATCATATTAGATAGATTGGAGACTTAACAGTCAGTCATTTCCACAGCCTAGAAAGCACCTCAGATATACATTTTATAGGAGATTTACATTTTTCCTATTACAAAGAGGTCTTTTTTTATTTTTACAAATACAAGTAAAGAAGATGCATTCAGTATACAAAGCCAAAGGAATCAAAGCAAAAAACACAAAAGAAAATGTGAGTGAAACATTTTTGTTTCCTATATTTGCCACAAAATTCCTTTAAATGAAAATATTGTCATAGCCATACAGTTTGCAAGCCAGTGTAAAGGATCTGTATAATTATAAACCTATAGTTTCTAAATGTATATCTTAAAAAACCTGCTTCAAAATGGACAATGTTCACACATCTATAGATTTAAAGAACGCTTACTTGCACGTTCTGCTTTCTTTTCAACACACAGCATTTCTAGGTGCTATGATTTACTGTATGACTTTGGTCTTGGCTCTCATTGCCTTGATCTTGCTAGCTAGCAAATGGACACTAGCTAAACACAAATGAGGTCCTCTTTCAATTTTCTTCTGTGTGCTGATTTTATATCACAAGAAATACCCAACCTTATTAACATCTTTAAATGATTGCCTTTGTCTTTGTTGATTGATTTGATTGACTACCGTATTTTGCGGTCTATAAGACGCTCCGGACGATAGGACGCATGGCTTCTGTGACAGAAATTCTATGACAGAAATTCTGTCACAGAAGCTGCAGTTAGTGACTGCTGAGACAGGTGGCGCTGTCTCAGTAATCACACAGAGCAGACGAAGAACGTCGTTCTTCGTCTGCTCAATGGGCTCAATAGTGAGTTCCTATGGGGGATCGTGACGGGTCACAGTCCCGCAGAGGAACGGGGGACCCAGAAAACCTCGGCGGGGGGCGGACACTATCGCCGATGCCGCCGCCGCTCGATTTAATACAAGGGACCTACTTAGATCGCTTGTATTAAACGAACAGCGGCTCCCACTGTACAGTCAGCTCTGCTTGTCAGGAGCAGGGCTGAATGTACAAAAAGAAACTACTCGCCCGGCACCCGAAACTG
>NW_017306685.1:135752-194961 GCF_000935625.1 Nanorana parkeri | reverse complement strand
CAGCACCCTCCATTCTCCAAAACCCATTCAGATCTCAGACCAGCGTGGTGCGTCAGAGCAAGGGTAGCCTATCCCAGATGTTATTGTCACATAAACAGAAAAAGGAAGTGGGATAGGTTTCTCCATTCTTCTGTACTTGCACCAGCCAGATACCAGCACATGGGCACTATGTCCCAATGTGGATATAGGGTGGGTCTGCAGGATCCCAGGGCAGTCCCTTGAAAATCAGGACGGTTCGGGGTATGGTGTATCTGAAGGAAGCAATACTATGAAAAAGGAAGACAGGCAAAAATTATAGCAGAATTCAAATGTAATAGATCTACGTATAAAAGAAATGGGGTTCTGAAGTCAGTAAAATCAAACACATTGTTCACAACTACATTAACAAAGATCAAAGTTCATTTGCAACGTGTTTTCACAGTCTGACACTTTTTTCCTTAAATGTACCGGAGTTTACATTTTAGTTGCCACTACAGTTGATTTTAGGGCTGCTAAAATTGTCCGTGTGTGGGTTTTTTTCACTCATTCTCCACAGTGAATCAGTGCCAGTGGATTAGTATTTGCTATAGCCATTAGACAGGATGGACAGGTCTACTAGTTATGATGTGACAGCCCACAGGACATGCATAGCACTAAAGAGTTCAAAAACCAGTGGAATGTGTGAGCTAATTTGGCAGTACATTTTTTTCCAGGTGTTGACACAGAAGTGTTAACTGTGTAAGGATTACTTACTTGAACCAAAGATCTTTGTCCCATTTTGCAGTGTGATGGCGTTGTTGCTGGGACTATGTGACTTCTGTTGGGCAGGGGATCACTCCCCCTGGCAAAGCTACTGTTGAATAACAGAGCGGAGTGCTGGAACAAGCAGAAAAATCCTGCATCAGGGTTGGTTGGCGATTATGCAAATCTTCTTGCAAAAGATCCCATTTTCCTTACTTTCTAACAATTAGGCCTTATTTTAATCTTTCTGTTGTGTAAGTAAATGTTTTTGTTTAAATAGTTCTTGCCAATACTACATGTCTTTCATGGTTTCCCTTTAAGACTAAGTGCTGTGAGAATAAGCATAAAAAAGTAAGAACTAATTATGCTGATTGGTGCTAGGTGTGTGAGATTGAAGTGTGAAGTTTATAAATGAGATGGGCTAAATATATGATGCTGGAGAAATCAGACAATTAAACGATGCTGCTTCCAATGACTCTAACATGGGAAAGTAAAATACACAGGTACAAGGGATTAATTTATCTGAACAGTTTGGGTTCATTTTGTGAGCAGTTTTATGAACAGTTATATGTTTTATTAACTGGAATAGATGTGGAGTAGGTTCAGGCTTCATCTCAGGTAATAATGGGTTCTCTGAGTAGCCAGCAGTAGATACTGAATCTTACCAGACTGTGGAGTCTAATATGCCCAGTCTACCAAAAACACCAGATAATCAGGATGAAGTTTGCCACTCTCAGGTTGCAGCCACTGTGATTGCTGTAGTGGTGAGATCTACCAGTTTAAAAGGTGCAGATAGAAGCACAAGCCACAGGTAAGTGGATCTCAAAGACAGGCATAGATGAGGAACCAGACAGAATGTAAGAGATGACACAAACCATGTTCAAAGCTAAATAATCACGAGCAACCAAACAGAAGATAATGCCAGAGGACCAATCAAGTAATAACAAGAGGCTTCCATACAGAAGGAGATAAGAAACTGGAGTAGCCTCATTTTTTGGGAATATGTATATAAAGTAGTAATATATTAGAGCTGCTTTGTACCCCTAATTTAGTACAAAGTTTTGATGCTTTTAGGCACATCTCCTATTCAGAAGCATTTACAATGTAAATTTCTACATTCTGTGATTTTGTCAGAGGAAATGTCTACTTACTTTAAATGTGCTATTCATAAAAAATGAATAAAATGTAACATGCCAGAAAGCCATGCATATACTTTATCCACAGATGGAACAGGAAAGCACTTCCTCTAAATACGGGTTTTCAATCCAGCCCAAAGTAAGCACACAAAGCATCACAAATGTACGTAGCTCAAATTGGCACAGGAATTCTGCAAATTTGTTTTTTTCCTAAATTAAGGCATTTTGTTCTTGTACATGCATCTAAAGCAAACATAATAGACCATGTTTTTAGTATCCTGATTTTTTTCCATTCAATTTAATTTTACTTTTGCAGCATGTGGTTACATTTATCTGACTGAAAAGAGAAAGACTGACAAGGAGGCAGGCCATTGGAAAATTGTCACTCTTATAAGTGTGTTTCAGAAAATGTTATATTGAGAATGCTGTCTTAAAGGATATGTGTACTTATCTTTCTCCCCTCCCCAGAATTTCCATATTGGAACATACCTGCATACATGCCAGTAAATAGCATGACAAGCTGCATCACAATACTGCATATGCACATGCTTGTTCAAGGTTAATGATCCGACAAGTAGTAAAGGAGGGAGAGCAACTCTGGAAGCTGATTGGGAGGAGAGCAAATGTAGTACCAATATTCAAAAATGGCAAAAGAAGTGCACTGGGAAACTACAGGCCTATCAGCATCAATAGTATGTAAAATATTCAAAGGCATGATACGGGACTACATTTACAAATAAAACTGGTATCATAAGTGGTAACCAACATGGTTTCGTCAAGGAACGTTCTTGCCAGACCAATCTATTAACATTTTATGAGGAAGTACTAAATTAGACAAAGGAATACCAGTAGACGTGGTATATTTGGACTTTGCGAAAGTATTCAACACAATACACCACAAAAGTTTCATCCATAAAAGGTCTATAGGTCTAGATGAAACTGTATGTACCTGGGTGGAAAATTGGGTCATTCGCTAATTGGACAAGGGTTAGGCGTGGGGTGCTCCAAGGTTCAGTCCTGGGAACAATCCTGTTCATCTTATTTATCCATAGATATTCATACAAAGAGATTGGACTAAATAGCTCAATTTCATTTTTTGAGGATGATACTAAACTTTGCAGAGCAGTAAATTCCAAACGAGAGATATTCGCACTACAGCAGGACCTAAGCAAAATTGAGGCATGGGCTACAAGATGGCAAATGCAATTTGATGTTGAAAAATGTAGGGTTATAAACATGGGAGTAAAGAGCATGTGCTCAAACTACTACTTGGGGGGTGTTACTGATGGGAAGTTAGACATAGAAAAAGACCTGGGGGGTGCTCATAGATCACAGATTTGGCAATAGTAAGCAATGCCAATCAGCAGCCAGTAAAGCTAACAAGATACTGGTGTGTATTAAAAGAGGAATTGTAGAAAGGGATGAAAGAGTAATACTTCCGCTTTATAAATCATTGGTTTGGCCCCCATCTTCTGTATGCGGTACAGTTCTGGTTGTTGATTCTCAGGAGGGACGTCCTGGAACTGGAGAGAGTTCAGAGAAGGGCTACAAAATTAATTAAAGGTATGAAGGCCTGAGTTATGAAGACCGCATTCAAAATCTTAACATATTCAGAGACATTTAAGAGGGGACCTTATTCCAGTCTTCAAAATCATCAATGGGCACCACATTATTAGGAACAAACTGTTTATTCTCAAAACTGTATTGAGAACCCTGTATTGAGACACAACAGGAGGTTAGAAGAGAGTAGGTTCAATCTTAGAATTTGTAGGGGGTATTTCACTGTGAGAATAGTGAAAGTTTGGAATTCCCTACCACAGGCGGTGGTATCCGCTGATAACATCGATAAATTAAAGAAACCTCTGGATGAGTTTCTTCTTTTGCAGAATCTACAGGGATATGGGAAGTGTTAGAGCCAGATAAATACACACACACACTCACATACTGGATGGACCTTGGTCTTTATTCAACCTTGCATACTATGTTACTATGTTATGTTACCTTCCAAAACAAGTGAGCAATTGCAGCTCCTGCATCCCCCACCCCCAGGTTTGCTTTTATCTACTGAATGATTCAGAATGTTAAACACATTCCCTGGCTCCAGGAGTTAACTGCCAAGAAGTGACTTCATAGGGGCATATTCTGTAAAATATTTACAGTGCTCAGGCCTGGCCAGCCAATTGCCAAGCGTCAACAATGTCATTTGGTCAATACCTTCTCAGCTTACTCAGGGTGGACTGTAGCAGGGAGGTGATATGCTGTTGGGGGGTAGCCATCATTCTTTGCTACAGTGCTACACCTTATGCACTTTTGTTACAGGCTTGTTGTACAATCTGATCATGTTCAGCTGCAACAAAGGCATGCAGTGAAAAAATGCCTTATTTTTTGCTTTTCACATCTTTTGTTCCTTTTGATGCAATGTTTTCCTAAATAAATATATAGATCTATATCTATATATAGAGATATATATCTATATATATGCACTAAACTTGTTCTAGTATGGATTTTCCAGCAGCAGTAGATGAATGGATGAAACCAGAAGTGAAGTTTACCTTCCAGCAGATGGCATCTTCTGATACCATGGCACCAGGGATGCACCAATACTAGTAGCATGGAGCTGGCTTCCCGGCTAATCAGGAAGCCGGGCGGCGAGTCATTACACACCGCTCGTCTACCTTAATGGGACTTCCCGTATCGGTATTCAGTATCGGGGAGTACCGCAAAAAAATATTGGTACTTGTACTTGATAGCGAAAAACCGGTATCAGTGCATCCCTACATGGCACAATTAAATTTACAGATTGACGTGTGTGACAACAACTTGACGTGTGTGTGACAGCGTTGATGTGTGTGACAGCGTTGACGTTTGTGACAATAACTTCCAATCTTCCGTAGATTATATTGGTTTAGTTTATTCTGATATTGAGTCTGTGGAAAATCACTCCTATCCCCAAGATCAATAAAGAATGCTTTTCCTACTGTCTATGGAGCCTTTTGAAAGGGACTGCAGAAACATCTAAGGAGATCCTTCACTGCATATCTGGTTCTTTGCAGAGCAGCTTTTGCTTCTATGGCCTCCTTGCTTGACAGACACATTTAGAAGATATTTCATTACCTGCTTAACTACTTTCAGTTTATGAACTTGGCCTTTCAGATGTTTGTACAATTTTCCTCTAGACATCATTAAACGGGAGCTAAGGATCTGGTCCTTTCTAATACAGCTAGAAGAGCCATATGGTGTCTTTGTTCCCCTTTTGAACTGGGAAAAACTTTTTTGTCCTGAATCATATTAGATAGATTGGAGACTTAACAGTCAGTCATTTCCACAGCCTAGAAAGCACCTCAGATATACATTTTATAGGAGATTTACATTTTTCCTATTACAAAGAGGTCTTTTTTTATTTTTACAAATACAAGTAAAGAAGATGCATTCAGTATACAAAGCCAAAGGAATCAAAGCAAAAAACACAAAAGAAAATGTGAGTGAAACATTTTTGTTTCCTATATTTGCCACAAAATTCCTTTAAATGAAAATATTGTCATAGCCATACAGTTTGCAAGCCAGTGTAAAGGATCTGTATAATTATAAACCTATAGTTTCTAAATGTATATCTTAAAAAACCTGCTTCAAAATGGACAATGTTCACACATCTATAGATTTAAAGAACGCTTACTTGCACGTTCTGCTTTCTTTTCAACACACAGCATTTCTAGGTGCTATGATTTACTGTATGACTTTGGTCTTGGCTCTCATTGCCTTGATCTTGCTAGCTAGCAAATGGACACTAGCTAAACACAAATGAGGTCCTCTTTCAATTTTCTTCTGTGTGCTGATTTTATATCACAAGAAATACCCAACCTTATTAACATCTTTAAATGATTGCCTTTGTCTTTGTTGATTGATTTGATTGACTACCGTATTTTGCGGTCTATAAGACGCTCCGGACGATAGGACGCATGGCTTCTGTGACAGAAATTCTATGACAGAAATTCTGTCACAGAAGCTGCAGTTAGTGACTGCTGAGACAGGTGGCGCTGTCTCAGTAATCACACAGAGCAGACGAAGAACGTCGTTCTTCGTCTGCTCAATGGGCTCAATAGTGAGTTCCTATGGGGGATCGTGACGGGTCACAGTCCCGCAGAGGAACGGGGGACCCAGAAAACCTCGGCGGGGGGCGGACACTATCGCCGATGCCGCCGCCGCTCGATTTAATACAAGGGACCTACTTAGATCGCTTGTATTAAACGAACAGCGGCTCCCACTGTACAGTCAGCTCTGCTTGTCAGGAGCAGGGCTGAATGTACAAAAAGAAACTACTCGCCCGGCACCCGAAACTGTATGTCCCAGGTGTCGGGCGATAGGTATTCGCTCCATAAGACACAGGCACATTTTCCCCCTCCTTTTGGGGGAAAAAAAAGTGCGTCTTATGGAGCGAAAAATACGGTACTTTATATGCACTGCAGATAATTAAGGAAAAGAACAAAACATATAATATATGCAGCCTTCTAGGAATGGACAACAAGATTGTATTTTGTTTCTTGTAAAATTTCAGCAAAATTAAAGTCACAATTCACCCTTTCCCCCCAATGCTGCTTTACGGACTTACCTTAAATGATGCCTCTTGATCCGATCATCTTCTTCTTTCCAGTAGTTTTTAGGAGTCCCTCCAGCGCTGGTGCCGGTCTCTGATCCAGCGCTGGCTGCTGTGTCTTCTGTGTCCCACGGCATCTGTCCGCATGCATGCACCTCCACCGTGTCTCTCTTCTTCTCCCCCGCGAAGATCTCTACTCGCATGTGCCCATCCCATCATCCTGCGCGGCTGCTCGAGTATCTTCAGATCTTCAGACGGAAGCAAGCGGTGCAGACACAGGTAAGTTTTTACCTATTGGGTAACTTTTTAAATTTTTTTTATGTTTTTGCATATGTTTACTGCTTGCTAGCAGTAGATATATGTTAAAACAAAAGTGACTTTAATACTACTTTAAACTCCAATTGACTCCAATGCATTTATCCATAATAAATTGTGCACAATTTCCCATACCTAGAGTGAAAAACAATATTGAAACTTCCCATTCATTGAAATTTTGGAGAAATGCATTGGAGTAAATTGCCACTCATCCCTTCTTCAGAGTAAAAGAATGTAAGGGTTTAGAAGTACATTTTCTAATTATTTTCATTATCATTATTGAAAAACGTATTTACAAATCAGTTATTCAGTAATAAAATATGTATTGGCATTTGGCAAATCAGTGGGCCCACAGCTGAATTATGGAAGTTGCTTTGGTCCATTAGGCATAAACAACAGCTATTCCTGACGTGGTTAGTTATGACCAAATCAATGGTAGCACAACTAATCATAAAATGTTTGTAACAACCTCATACCAATTATCAAAGTTACTATTTGTTCTAACTGTTTTTGTATGCAAATACATCCAAATACCACCTCTCCTAAAAAAAAAATGTTTTTATGTGAGCATTTTCTTTTTCTTTGCTCTGTCTATAATTCAGTCTCTGCCTAGCACAAATTCAAATAGCCAACCAACAAAGGCATACCTAGCTGGGCATTGATAGGGCAATTGTTCTGCCAATCTCAAAAAGATTTGCACAAAAATGTGTATGGTGTGTACAATACAAATTATAACAAAAAAAATGATAAACCGACAAATCAGCCAACAAATCAGCTAACTATCTCTTCTACAGACATCAATGTGAGGAGAGACCAGCACTGGAAAGTAGAGTAGGGAAGGGTTGGAACCTATTTCAATTTTTGTATTATTGCCTCTGTCACTGCTGTGAACAGGAGCATTGATGGGGAAATCTCTGCTACAGACATCAATGTGAGGAAAGACCAGCACTGGAAAGTAGAGTAGGGAAGGGTTGGAACCTATTTCAGGTTTTTATTATTGTCTCTGTCTTTACACAACCAAAAGAGTTTTATTTCTTTACTTTGGAGTGCTCAGCTTTCCTCAACTTGATGTCTATGGCAGCACCACCACTGGCCAGGCAGCCACAAGCATGATGCTAAGCTATCTGTAAAAAAAACTGTGGAACCAGCACACGATAATCTTCCAAAGAAATTCCAACTTTATTCCACTTACCATGCTAGCAGTTGTACTTTGTACAGATGCATGTGGAATAAAGTTTGGATTTCTTTGGAAGATTATTGTGTGCTGGTTCCACAGTTTTTGAGCTACTACTCTGGAAGAGAGTCATCTGTGCACCGAGTGTGGATTGCGGGGATGCACGTGAGCTGTGCGCTTCGTGTTTTCAGTTTACTAAGATATCTGTGTTGGGGATGGCCTATGTATACATCTCCCTTATAGGCACACAGACAAAAATACATTTTAGTAGAGTGCAGCATGGTTAAAACTTAATTTCCCTGTGGCAACCTCCATATCCAGGTGTGAAAATGACAGGAAATGAGGGAGCCACATGCAGAAGAAAAAACTTTTAACTTTTTCCTACTTCATCAAAAACTAAAAAAAAAAAACATGCATAGGCTGAGGGGACCAGGAATTACTGTGACCTTTGTGTGACACATGCTACATCAGTAGCACATATGACTGAAATGATAAACAGTGTTCAGGAGAAATTGTATTTTTAAAAAAAGGAATAACTTTTGACTCCCTGGGAACAGCCTTCAGCAGTCTCCAGGAATGGTCAAAACCAGCATAAGGTTTACTGTGCAAGAAGAACTCGGGGCAGAATAAAACGTAACCCTTGCAGTGGGGTGATCAACGTTGTCTAGGGTCTAAAATAACATAGATATACTCATCCAAACCTCAGTCCCGTCTAGCTGCTGGATCAGTTTCCGCAACCTCTCTCCCCCCCCTATAACACCAGTGATGCAATGTTTCTCAGCGTCCTCATGTCTAATACACAGATTTATGGATCCTTGGACCACTAGAGGGGGGGCTGCAGGGACTGGTCTAGCAGCCAGGTGGGACCAAGGTTTGGGTGAATATATGTTTGTTATTTTAGACCCTAGACAAAACCCTTGCAGTAGCCCCACTTTTATTCTATTTTAAGTTTTATTCAACTCGAAGTTCTTCTTTCCCAAAGGTGCACAGGGTATTAAAAGGCCAGCAAAACATCCTAAAATAAAACAAACATTAAAATAAAATCCTACCACTGCTTGGCTGCTAACGAAACAACTCAGGCTAGCTTCACACCACAGCACACATGTCAGCCCATATGCATTAACATTGAGGGGAATTTACCAGAACTGGAGCAGACAAAATCTGGAGCAGATGTGCATGGCAACCGATCAGCTTCTCTCTTTCATTTTCAAATCGTAACTGAACAAACTGAAGAGAGAATCTGATTGGTTGCCCTGGGCAACTGCTCCAGATTTTGTCTGCTCCAGTTTTGATAAATTCCCCTCATTGCGTTTTTCTAGCTACTTTTGTTTTACCAAACATTGTTGAAATGTGATAAAATGCTGTCTGCCTCATTTTATTTCAGTGCATTGGTGTGAACTGGTAAAATAGATAAGAAGGTTTTTTGCAGTGTCAATGTGTTGGTACTGTGTTGTGGGATGAATAAGCCAGGCCCTGCTACCGGACTGATAAGATCTGCATTCAGTCCTCCTCTTCAGACAAAATAGATAAAACAAACATTTGTGTTGTTTTCTGAGCTCCATAGACCTGTTTCCAGGTCAGAGACTCACAAAGTCTGGCCTCAAACCTTAAAGTGATAGGTCAAAAGGTTTTGAAGCTATTTCAGAGATCCTGATGCTATGTAGCAAAACCCTGGGAGTGATGTATATCCTGTCCTTGACTTTCCCAGACACAATCTCTCCCTTCTTGTGACAAGTACATTATAGCTAAAAATGCCAAAACAAATTGACAAAAGCAGTGGGAATAACAGTAATAATAGGAGGAAACTTCCAACAGACACATCATTTGAAAGTAGAAACCCACGGTAAAGGATTTCCATAGAAATGTAATGATGCTGGAAAACTGATGTTTAGGGAAAGACGTCAGTATCCTGTGAAGAGGAAACTACTAAGATAAATCTGTTAGAAATAAGAGTAATCTGGCACAGGTCCCGTACCTGAAAGAAAATCCCCCAACATTACTGGAAGAGGTGATTCCTGTTGATAATAAATTCATAAATCCACCCTTCATAAAACAATGTCCAGGGTTTCATCACTAAACATGTCCTGTTAAATATATGCGTGCTTGCTGAATGAAGAGTGTCACATATATATCTCAAGACAAGTATATGTTCAGCTAAAATTAGGACTACTATTTTTTTTTTCTATACAGAAATAATCAAAGTAAAAAGAGATCTCTGCAAAGTGATTTAAATGAATTTCAATAAAAAAAAGAATTAAAAAAATCTGGACTACATAAGAGATATGAAAAAAGAGGCGCTTATCCAGAGACACAAACACCACTATAATTCACCCTTTACCGTACAAATAAGGTTACAGTTGGCTATACTCAACAATCCATAACTATATACGATGTGCACAAAAGAAAATTGATTCTGGTCCTAGAAAGCACTCAGATCACAGTAGTCATAAAGGATTGGAGAAGCCAAAGCAAATATCCAAAAATAATAATAATAATGACAATTATTATTATTATTTGTATTATTTCTGGATATTTGCTTTGGCTTCTCCAATCCTTTATGACTACTGTGATCTGAGTGCTTTCTAGGAGCAGAATCAATTTTCTTTTGTACATAAGAAATACGATAAATCATCACTGGGGCAGTCATTTTTTCCCCCAAAAAACACATAGTTAAATGGTGTTTTGTATATAACGGGGTCCTCAAGTGGATGTCACTAATTTCCCTCAAGAAGTTCCCTTTGTGTCCTGTTCTTTCTGTGATTGGTGGATTTTTCAGGTCAAGAGAAAGCATGTTAGCATGCATGGTTATTGTTTCACAGTACTGCGAAGATCTGGGGGGTAAGTGGTTGTGTCTTCAGTCCCTTCTGAATAGTTGGTACAGAAGTATGGCACCATTGGCTGTGCTTCCACCTGGGGTAGGAGTGTGGCACCATTGACTATAACCCTCCTTGTGCTGTAGATTGCGCCTGCTCTGTGGAGTTGAGTCTCTGGTCCTCCATACAAAGTAAGTAGCTTTACAGAATGTGAATATATTGGAGCTTTTGATGTGAGAATCGCTGTTAACCATGTGTCAAACAATTTAACCAACAACTTAAAAATGGGGAAATTGACCACTTCTACGTTTCATTAAAGAATACCTATTACAAATACTTTGATAAAGCAATGGGGGTGACACTGGTTCCAGAGAGGTTGAAAGTAAAGAGATGGGCTTGACCAAAAAAGTAGCAGCCGGGGTCAGCTGGCCCACATACAGAGAGATGGATAGCAGCTGTCCAGTGCAAAAGTCAGAGGTGGAAGAGTAAGGAGCTGTGGCCCACTGGGGTCCTGTCCTAGAAAGAAAGGGAGTGCACAGAGTTGCACAATTTGAGAGGGGAGTGTGGCCCAAGAGTTTCTGAGACCCGTCTGGGAAGCTGCAGTGAGAAGCATCTAGGA
Source organism: Nanorana parkeri (assembly GCF_000935625.1). Classification (NCBI taxonomy): domain Eukaryota; kingdom Metazoa; phylum Chordata; class Amphibia; order Anura; family Dicroglossidae; genus Nanorana; species Nanorana parkeri. Next base: position 183,593 of record NW_017306685.1, on the reverse strand, counting down.
AAGAAAACCCACTCTCCCATGATATCGTTTCCACTAGAGAAGGCTTTCCCTCTGCTGTATGACCAACCCTGTGAACCACAGGTTACATGTACATGGGTGCAACCATAGTAATATATTTGCAGTGCTGCACAGTGGTTGTGCTTCACTGTTCCTTTTCAGAACGCCAGATTAGGATTAAAATGTGCAAGGCTATTGCAAAACGGTGCACTGTCAATGTAGCACATATCTTATCTCACCAGTTATAAAATAAGGAAAACAGCAATTGCAACAAGCCACTGTTAATTGCTTGTAATGGCTAACCTACACATTGCTCATGTAAGTAAGGGCAAACAAGAAAACTTACTTTAGGGGAAACACTGCAATATTAAATAGTGTGCACTTGCCACGAAATATATTTTATATGTTTGCTACAATTACATTTTAACATTTCAGATCATGGTACCATAATGTAAATCCACATCTATAGACTAGTGTGTTTCTAAAAGCTTAGGTTTAGATCTTATTAATGTGTTTAACTTATGTGAATAGTTCCTAAGAGAATTAAACAGCTAATGTACTTAACAGTGGACCTTCAGGTTTATGGAAAAAGGCAAAGAGCAATGATAGTCTGTAGGGTAATAGCTTACAGTATAGTAACCATTCAGATCGTACTTTGATGAAGTCAGCTTAGGTGAGTTATGATTGGTTGATATAGGTTACTGCACTTTGTAAATTACTATTTGTATTACTAAATAAACCTAATAGAATGTTGTTCTTAATACTGATATCACTCTCTGTTATTCTCTGTGTACCTGTAAAATGCCACCCAAAAGGCTTAATGCGAGATAAAGTCATTGAGTCACATTAACTGCAAATTGTAATTGCAAACAGCATTTACTTGGTAGATATTGGTTTCGTTTTTTTAAACACCTGGACTTAATCTCTGAAAAAATTATCAAAAGCTCAGTGAAATGAGAAAAAGCACAGCTACACCTGCTTAACGAGTGTTACCTAATTGCTTTGATTAGTGAGGATAGCACATTTGTAATTTTAAACATATTCTGAAGGCAGTATTATTTCTCCAGATGCTCATAGACAGCAAGAAGCCTACACATAGTTCTATTCAGCGCATACAGCTGAAGATATTATGTATAATGAAGTGATACTTTAAACTTAAAATCTCAGTAACATTGATTCCTTCTGAACTGTTCTATTATCTCAGCTCTTGGATGCACACAACACATTTGCTCAAGGCAAGGCCCACCAAAAATGACCACCATTGTTCATGGAAATAGACAGTTAGGTGTACGTTTAATAAACTGTGATAAAACTAGCTTTATCACGAGTTAACTTTACTCAGCAGATCTCTTTGTATTTCTCGGCTGCACAGAGGCTGTTTAATAACCTGCGAAAAGAAAACGTATCACACGAAACAGCTGTGAAAGGCTGAGATAAGTTATCACAGTGATCAGTTGAGAAAGCGGTTCCTGAAGGTTCCTAAAGGAACTAGGTTTATGACAAGTTCCTGTATCTTTGCTCAGTGCTTCTCGAGAAAAAGGCCTTTATCACCAGGTCTGACAGGGTGATAAATCAAGGGTACATTGCACAATACTTATCCAGTGATAAAGCTGTTCTCTACTTTTCTCCCTTTATTAAACAGGTACATTCCCATTACTTTCTGTGTACTTATCACCAGGATGAGAAGAGGTGAGATATTTCAGTTCCTACCTGACTTATCACGGATTGTTAAACAGCATTTTCTAGACTTTTCACTTTGCTAAGGTGAGAAAAGCCTTCTCACTGCTTATCACATTCTTTCACAGTTTATTAAACATACACCTTAATCTGTTTATAGCTTATGATCAGTGGCAATCATAGTCAGCCGCTGTGCAAGAGCAATTATTTAATTCCCAGGTACAAACACTTCAATGTATATAAAAGGTGGCTGGTGAAGAGTAGCCTTTGTAATGTCCTGAACTCTCTCACCATGTGACTGTGGACAGACATGGGATATCTTCTCCACTAGAGATTAGTGAAAGTTTGAGAGTTTTTATGTACCCCACATTTCTGTAAAAATCGGGACATTTTATCAAAATTTCACCATTTCAGCAGAATGCATTGGAATCAATGGTGAAGTTGAAATTAAGGCTGTTGGTGTTTTTTCAAAGTGACACTAAACTCAGGAGTTAAATCCTAAAAATACATTCAAGTACCCTAAACTATTAACAGAAATGTATCTTATCTGTGTATCACTCGGCTGTAGATCCTCAAATCATCTCTGAATTTGTGCTGGCACTGTCTTTCCTTCTGGAGGGTGACTACTTTTGTTGCCCATGGTCCCTGTGTATGCTGTAAAGTAGCCACCACTCAAATCTCACTCATGCGATGGACTACAATCTCCCATTTAGTTAGCTAGTTTGTATTGAAGTTATAGTCTGTCACAGGAGTGAGCTTGGAGCGGTGACTACTTTACAACACACACAGGTAACATGGGGGCAAAAGGAAGGAAGGACAGTGCCAAAGTTTGAACTTGATGGACCGGTGTCTTTATTCAGCCTTAACAACTATGTAACTATGTCAGCTGGAATTCAGAGATGATTTGAGGATCTACAGCCAAGCAATACGCAAGTTACATTTTTCTTAATAGTTAAGGTAGTTGAATGCATTTTAGGATGTAACTTCTGAGTTTAGTGTCATTTTAACATTACCCTCCACTTCCTGCCTGAATGGTATCAACAGAAAATAGAAAACCGTGCATATCTCAGTGCTGGTCAGTCTTGGAGTGAAGGAGGTAATCACTGCACAATATTTTAATATGACACAATTCCTGATCAGAAGAACTGATTTTGTTACCACAGTATGATTGCCATCTGATCTGGTTGATTTTGATTTTATATGTCTAAAGTTGGCAGCAGATACTCCCAGCTGATCTGTCTCATGAAGGTAGTCAGTTGGCCAGGTTTTTTTAAATATTTTCTATTGATCTTCTTTTGGCTTATCAACTTAAATGTCTAGCTATATTTGGAGCAAGGAATTTGTGTTGCCAATTTATTCTTGCTGAAGACAACCATCAGTTTCTAGACTGCTAATCCTGCCATCACATTATTTCTTTAAACAAATTACTACTGGTTATCTCTTATCATGAAAAAAATGTAATAATACATTTTATATGGTACCATCATTTGTGTGGACCATCTTTTCCAGCAATCAGATTTGAAATGCAACAAACAAAATCCTATTAGACCTGTTGGTCTATAGCATTATTATTACAGTTACAATCCTTTTCATAAGATAGAATGCCAGCACACGGTTTTCTCAGTCATTTTGGTACCTATGAATTAAATAATGCATCCAGCATATGTTTCTGATGGATAAACCATGGCTTTTCACGGTTGTTATGAAAGTGGAATAAATTATTTCATTTTATAGACACTATAATTAAGGTATTAACCACTTACCTTTACCAGAATACAATATTGTTCATTATTGCGTGTCCCGTGCATATTCCTTTTCTGGCCAATCTTAATAGATATCTAAACCCCAGACCAAAAATGTAATATAATAGCGCTTACCAGTCCTTAGATGTGGGGGTTGCATTCATTTTCATTTTTCATGGTAAGAACATTTTAGGCACAGAAAATACCTCTTGCTCTTACTAGACATTGTGTCTATGTCACTTCCGGAGCTGGACTGAATGCACCAACAATGTCATCTTCCTTCTGTACACTCACCCCATGTAATAGAGATGAACAAAGGCAGGCATGTGTGAATTCCAGCCAGAGTGACAACTATTGTTTCCTCCATAGATACAGTGGAGTGAGCATAGCCACCCTAAGTCAAGAAGCAGAATTTCCAGGCGAAAATAAATGAAAAAAAGCCAGAAAAATTAAAGCTAATGAAACCATCTCATCTATGCTGCAATATATTACATTTTTGGTTTTAGGGTTAGATACACTTTAGGAAATCAAGCAAGATGCTTAGCATTAAATCTGACCTGCATAAAGAGTAACAAAACATAACCCTTTCTGAAATTTGGATCCATCTGTGGAAGAACTCGTGATTTTCAGTTATCTGTGTACATTTTGGCATGTTAATCAGAATGCAAATAATGCTACCTAAGTAAATGGAAGTGCCATCTTAACACCTGGAAAGCAAGGAAAGTGTTTCTTCAGTCCACCTTCCTCACCATCTGGAAATCTAAAAAAAAAATCAGTAAAAGGGAAAATAAAAAGTTACTTCATGTAAAACAGCTAATAACATTCATACATATTAAGTATCTGTGCAGGAAAGATGTGTGATATTCTGCGTTACTTTGCAGACTATTATCTCAAATTATCAGCTGGTTTAGGCTTACAAGTGGCAAGAGTGTTCACTAACGCATCTCCTCCCACAAAAATAACTTCACCACAAAAAATAAGTGCAAGTGTATACACCTTTTGATATTTGCTTTTGATATTTCTAATATTTCTAAGCACATTATGCACATTCCCAAATAAAACCTCTCACTTTTCTCATTACTCTTGCTATCCCCTGAAAGAAGCAGATCTTGAATATTCCCCAGCAGTTTCAGCAGTACAGGTCTATTATGTTCCTCAACAGTTTCAGCCATAGAAATGTTTTTGATCAATCTATGTATACATCCCCAAATACTATCATCTCTCTAGTGATGGCATAAACAAGAGAATAACAGACTTACTTCTTTTTACTATGGATTTTAACATGTAGAGCCATCTGATCTGTAAAGAAATATGAAGGAATCTAGGGAATTATGCATTAAGAAATGTTAGAAAATAATTATTGTCCCAGTGCAGCCTGATATAGAGTGCACGTAAAATGCATATATGCAGGGTTTTTCCTTTAATGAGGCAGCCTGATGCAGAGAGGCATTGCTGCTCTGCTGCACAATGTTTGCATTGCCACCCCCTTTCTGTCCAGAGTGTCACAGCTTGCTAAGAGCTAGGTGGGGAGATGTGTATGATGGCCCCTATACATCTCCCCGTACAGCTCTTAGCAAGCTGGGATGCTCTGGACGGCATCCCGCCCAGCTCCTGGCAACCATGCGATCGAGCCGGGCAGGGAGGGCGCCTCAGGCAGCAAAAATGCTATGGACAACGCTGCAGATACAGTATGTACATATTTGTAATCCACAGAATATGGCTCCAGACAGCTTTGTAATCCACAAGATATTCCAAAATGAGCAACTAGATATAAATGTATATCAGCCACTCTGATAAGGAAGAAACTGGTTTCTTAGTATAAACTTATTCAACAAAAACCAGCAACCAGTCGTCACCTTTGGTTAGAGTTACAAATATTCTTTGTGGTGGCATTTGTATGCAGCAGAGAAAAAACAGATTTATTTGGATACTATAGGAAACAGTTCCAAGCATTTAGTTGGTCACGATATTGCCAATGGAAGCCAGCGAGCAGTATTTTTTGAAAGCATCAAACCAGCACCCCAGACTTGGCATAATAGCTTTATACAATGTCCTGTGAAATTAGTGTGATGCACAGAATGTTCCTAGTAAAGAAGTACATACATCTATTCAACACAATGCCGAGGAGGTGTTGGGTGCATTTGCATAATAATGTGCAATAAGAACCAGCAGCTTTACACATTCAATGGCATTGTCCATACTGATGAAAATGCTCCCATCTGTAATAATGATTGTACACATTTGTAACTCACCCCAATAAGGAAGGGAGCAAATGCAAACTCAATCCAGTTCGGATGTAATGAAAAGCAGTAATGGGCACTTTTAGACCACTGTGTTGCCAATACAAAACACACATTGCAGTTGATATGCTGCAAAACCTATGAAAACAGCATGATATTAAAAACAAAAGCTATTTCAAATGCTGATTAAATCACTTACAATGGATGCTGCTCCTTGATAAGGTTTCAGCTGATCAGAATCAGCTGATCCCCTGAACACTGGCCCTGATAACCTGCACTCCCCACCCTCTGCTTTGATTTTTGGGGCTGCCCAGCTTCTCTGGGGGATCCAGGAGCACGGCAAATAGTGTCAGGACGGAGAGCAAGATTCAGAAGATGGTTGACAAGCCGGTTACACAGGTGATCAAGCACATTCTTGTGCTTAATCATCTGTATTGGAGGACAAGCAAGACATCTAGGGTCTAATAGACCCCAGATGTCTACATAAAGAGAATCTATTACCTCCAAATGCTATCACATAGGGGCTTGTTATCCCGTTTGTGATAGCAATAAAGTTAAGTGAAAAATGTTATTATTTAAAAAGTAAAAAATAATCAAATACATTTTTTAAATTTGCATGCGAAAAGGGTATGCACATGTCCAGTACGTATACGACGCTTTCGCCACACATGTTAGGTATCACTGCAAACGTCGGAAGGAAAGCAATAATTCTAGGGCCATACTTCACTGTTAACTCTAAACTGATGAGCAGTAGACATGTGCGATTCGTTTCGTTCCGAATCGAAATTCGGACGAATTTTCGTAAATTCGGACATTCGGATGCAAACGAATCCGAATTTCCATTTCCGAAATTCGGTAGCGTTCGCACGAACGTTCGTTTCGTTTTCTGTTCTTATTCGTTTCTTATTCGTTTCGTTCGTTGGAGCAAAGTGACATTAGAGAAGGAGAAAAATATTTTCCCCCCTCAAATGTTACTTTTGCTGCAAACGAACGAAACGAATAAGAAACGAATAAGAAACGAATAAGAACAGAAAACGAAACGAACGTTCGTACTAACGCTACCGAATTTCGTCCGAATCCGAATTCCGAATCCGAATTGACTTTCACACCCGAATCCTGAAAAACGAAATAACACAAATCCGAATTTAAAACGAAACGAAACAAATTTTTTGGCAGTGCACATGTCTAATGAGCAGTAAAGGCTTTTAAAGCATCACACATGGACAATTTTGAGTACCATAGTCTTTCACCATTGCACGGGCGCACACAATTTTAACGATTGACATGTTTGGTATCTATTTACTCGACGTGACCCCATATTGTAATATTTACCAAAAAACTTGGTATTATATTGTGTTTGTGTGCACTAAAAATAAATTTATTTTAAACAATCAAATTTTATTAGGTTTTTCCAGTACATGCAATACAGACAGTAAAAAATAAAAACCAATGGGCAACACGGTACATATGTTAATATATCCGATCAGATACAATGCACTGATAAGGTCACATATTCCATCAGGGACCGTCAGATTTCTAAAGGAACCATATAAATACATGACCCATGAATAAGCTCCATAGGCCGTATTCGACAGTAGTGCCTATAGGTCCAGCCTCGGGCCAGTAATGAGATAGTCGGATAGGGAAACAAAAAAGATAACCAAAAAAAAAAACCGTGTTGAATCCCCTGATAGTACGCAGTACTCGCACACACATAGATTGAGGGGGAAACAAACAAGACCTACACAGACCAAAAAACACAACAAAAGTAAAAAAAAATAATTTTAGTGTTTTTTTCCCACTAAAAATATTGATTTAATAAACATTAGCAAAAATATTGTGCAACATAAAAACAATTAGCTATTTTTTTTTATTCTTCAGGGTCTCTGCTTTCAGAAAATATATACATGTTTGGGGGGTTTACAATCATTTTCTATTATAAAAGATTCAGTGTGTAAAAAAATGAAAAAAGTGCTCCAATACTAAGGTGGGTAATACTACTTTAATAGCTAGAAGTTATTGTCCAGAAAGTACATACAATATCTTTCATATACTCGAGATTGAGTATGCACACTTGTCATCCCATAGTGATTATTATATATTAATGTTTGCACATTGCTCAAAAAACCATTACATTGCATTAAAAAATCACAGTATGTAGTGTATAAAGGTACAGTCTCACCCAGATCCAGCATCCCAGTGCAGTGCAAAGTATGCATTTAATATATGTATGAAGTGGTAGATGCCACTACTCAAATGCTAAGTCCCGGGGCAAGTATGCGGGTTGCCACAAAGTCCATTTCACATCATGGGGCATTCTGCTAGCATGTTTTGGCCACGAAGGCTTTGTTTGACCTACCTGTGAGTCACAGGCTGGTCTGAGCTGGCAACAGTGCCTTTTCTGCACTGAATTCCCAACCAGCATTTTTAACCATGCCTGCTGGATTACAGAACTCCACCCACCCACCTCTGTCCCTCTTCACATGCATACATTGATTTCTTTCCCAGCAAAACAATGCTGCCACCTTGACTCTAAAGAGCCTGCTCACACACTGTGTGTAGGCAAAGGGCTCTAAGAAAATGTAGTTCTGGAGTCATGCCTATGTCATTAGGAACTGAAAACAGAAACAATAACAGGAGAAATAGGTTTTGGGGTAAATTTGGCTAATGCCAGGACATACAATTTAATCCACCAAACTGTGTATACATTCTTCACATGTGATGCTGAGAACTTTTATGCTGCGGTGTGTATAGTTAAAAAGGGCAACTATGCTCAGAAACATCCTCTTATAATCAACAGGCCAAATATTATTCAATCTGTAAAAGTTAGAAGATGACCACCACCCGGCAATATGTCTCTAGCACAGGACACCTATAACTGTCAAACAATATACACGTTTCCTTACAATACATATGCTGAATGCTGTGAGGTCATGTATTCCATTACTATGGAAACAATCCATCCCCCTGACGAAGGAGATGTGGTTTACGGTGATGGATGATATTTGTCGAATGGAGGATTTGATCTCTTACCTGAGGAATGCGGAGGAGCGCTTCCGATCCACATGGAGGCCTTGGAACTTCTTTAGAGCTTCTCAAGAATGCTCTCAACTATCTACAGGGCATTCTCCCTCTACTGTAGTTTGCCCCCTACAGCTCCTGGGGGCCAGGCAGTCTAATTATACAGTTTGGGCCGACAGCCCTAACGTCAGGACCTTCTTCGCTTTTGCTACTTTCTGCTTTCTCTGTTGCCTGCTCTTCCTTCTTTTTTGCTTTTTGCTCCGCCCTATTCTTCCGTTCCCTTTCCCTTTTCAATTCCCGTATTCTACAGGACTTGGGTAAGGCCACCTAAGTATAGCATTCAGCTCTATCTCGGTCCACCATCGCGTTTCAATTTCCTGGCTGGTAAGGACCAGGGCTGTAATGGTTATTATTTCTCTATTTTGGATTACGATACTTGAATATACAATTTAAATTTATATATTTGCATTTTGTTCTACTTTTCAGAAGCCGTTATCTAATTTGTATTGTTACCGTAGGAAGGTAATGACCAAATGGTTATAATTTGGGTTAGGAAATAAATGTTTTTCTTACTTAGGAATGATGAAGATGATTACCTGGAATGATGATCGCTGTTGACACATCGGCCTGATGCTTTGGGCTCCACATGCAGTGGGATTTGCCTACTATAACTGTACACAAGGGCTACATTTGTATACATATTTAATTGTGTGACACCTTTCTTATATATGTAATGAATATGCGGAATGTTCTTATTTGATGCTCTGTTGATTTACCTTTATGTTTATTCAATAAACAAAAACAAAAAAAGATGATCACCATTGTTGACCGCTGCCACTGGTCTGTGAATGAGGCAGTCTTAATTCTTCTGGTGATGGGATTGTTCAGTTTAAGCACCTTCCAGTTTTTGTACATATCTGTTTGGCTAATGTAAATTTTTGTAACATACCCTAAGTAAAATTGCGTATTAGTTTGTAGGTTGTATATGATACTTATGGGTCTAACTCATCCACTTGCAGTATATTTACATTCAATATTTATTGTTCCACATTATTTAGAATGCATTTATTAAAGTGTGTTAGCTAGTACAGAATAAATAATTTTCATTGCCCAGCACACTTTCTAAAGTTAAGGCCAATGTTTGTTATTAGAAATTGCCATACAGTGTGGTTCATACTTTCTCTATGGCACTAGGTGCAGCATGAAGGCTCTTTTCCTCCTTAGTATGGTGAAATACAACCACTAACACTCATAAAATAAAGTGTTGGAATAATTATAGCACTTAGTTTGTTAAGCGAGGCAATTTTACACCATGTAGTTAAATACAGTTGTTAAAGCTGCCACATTTAACAAAGTAGGTGCTTTAATTGTCCCAACACTTTTACTCTGTAAGTGTGAGTGATATAATTTAATTGTATTCTTAGAAACCAGGAATATATACCAAATCTACAGCTACAGGTATTAATTTTATTAATGCTTATACATTATGATATCACTTATCACTTTCATTCCCTAATGAAAAAGTTAACCTGTCATTTAGCAAAATCTGATGTTCCTCAATTTTTTTACTAATCCAAGATGCAGGCAATGTAGGCATCAACTACACACACACAGAAACACACACACACCAAGTATAATCCCTCTAGGTACCCCCATACGTCACCAACTTCTCATACTTATAACACTATTCTGAGTGATTTACAAAGCTGTAAGTTTTGGTTCAACTAGAACTGTATGTGCGTTCAGAGATCATTTGAGAGGATCCCTGATTAAGATCTGCAGTAATTTGATGCACTTTTGCCCTACTGTTGTCTTGTACGAGTCTTGCCACTCTCCGTTCTGCCCTAACATTGACTAGTCGCTGACGGCCACAATTCGCACGTTCAGACCCAGATTTTCGGCTGACAGTCCAGTCTTTAAACACTTTATCAACAGCTGCTCTTGAACATTTAACGAATTCTGCTGTTTGCTGATACTTGCTCCATGGCTCCGAGCGCCAACAATCATCCCACGTTCAAAGGCTGTTAAATCACGTTGTTTACCCATATCTTCAGAAAAAAATCACTTCTACTGTCGTGGTAAACAACCTGCTTCCCTATTTATAATGGTCTGGCCCTCTAGCAACTTCAGCGCCAAATTATAGCTAATTTGCCTACAAACGTCAGGTAGTCATAATAATCCGGCCACTCAGTGTACACTGTGCTGCCTCCAGCAGTTGTATGGCCAATGCAGTTGCATTGCTATTATTGTGTTACTTAAAAAGTGAATATTTGTTATGCTGCCATCTTGTGGTTACTCTGTGTATCACACCCCTTTCCTGTGTTCCTCCCCTTTGTATGATGTAACACCTCCTTCTTCCTCAGTATAAGATTCAGCCATTTTCAGGCCAGATGCACACATGAGAGGAAGGCATTATCTTTTTTGACCTTCAAATACTGTCATTTCAGTCATCTGCTATATCCTATTGTTTGCCAGAACCCGCTGCATTCAATAAAGATCATTGTAGATAAAAGGTATTTAGTGAGTTCAGCTATCTGATGAAGGTTGTCTGCAAGATTGTATCTGAAATATACAAGCCAGGTATAGAGGCCTCAGGAAGGGATAAATCACTATTTCATCAGTTGGGGTCAGAATATACACTAAATTAACTTTGCAGAATTGAAAAGTGGGTTTCTTGTGTTTAAAGTAGGGATGCACCAATACCGACACTAGTATCAGTATCGGTACCGATACAGAGTATATGGACGAGTACTTGTACTCGCCCAAATGCTTCGATACCTTCCCCGATACCGGAACTTCCGGTCAGAGGGAGATTTTCTCTGAAAAGCAGTGCCACGAGGGAAGATTCTCTACAAGCAAGATATCCTAGAATGTTCATCTATTAACTACTGTGACTACTTTTTTTAGATGTCTACACAAAGGTGGAAATGGGCTTTAAAGATTTACTCCGGTATAAGCAAATATTATCTAAATACAAGAGCCATGTGTATTCTTACTTGATTCTAAGTGTGCTGTGTGTATATCTCCCAGATCTGTGCAGTAATCCAGTGTGAAACATGGGGCCTTTGTGCAGGGTCTTCTTGTCATACAGACCAGTCACTGTTGCTATCTCTGGTCTCTGCTATCTCTATCTCTGCTATCTGCAGGGTGACTGGTCTTGTATCCACCCCTCATGTAGTTTTCTGCAGGCAGCCTGTAGTGGACGGGGCCTGCTGGGCCCCTCCCACAGCTCTGCTCTCTGCAGAGGCTATGCACAACACAGCGATAATGTCATTGCTAATTTTATAAAGGTAATATTTGTGCTTGCACAGGTATTTGGTGCACAAAAGGTGGATTTATATACTTTGTGGTCATTGAGGAGTAATCCTTAAAGATAAACTTTACTTATATATTTGAAATGACAATATTGAAATCTTTAATAATGGCAATCTACAAACAGATACTTCTAGATAATTGCTGGCTTTTTATTCTTTGCGTACCTTGCTTTTCCTTTCTCTCCAGTCTTCTCACAGTGGCGCAATGTGAGAGGAAGTAGCAGCACAAGGAGCAAGTCAGTTCATGTTCTCGCAAGAAGCATGCTGATAGGAAAAGAGAACAGAGTGACTGAGAGAAGAACTCATGACTGGCTGCTACAAATATTTGTTATTTATTTACATTAATACAGTTTTAGTTTTTAGAGTTTATACGAATTTTATACAAGTATTTTTGCTAAAAATATATAGTTTGATAAACATTTACATATATGGGATGTATGATTTGGGGGTTATTTCTCTAACTTTTTAAGCTGCAAGTGAAAAATAGTCAAAAATGGTAAAAATGACATGACCACCTGAGGTGCAAACTGGGAAGTTGGGCTCGGCAGCCCAAATTTGTATCTATAGCCCAAACGTTTTAAAGAGTATGGAGGAATTACAAGCCCTTATAGCTTTCTGTCCTGTTAGCCAATCTCCACTGTTTTTAGCCACAACAAATATAAGGGCGCTAAATACATCATTCAAATAATAAGTCTTGTATGCCATGTAATGTGACTGCACAATAATCAATAGCTGTGATTGGTGCTCATTTGCCTAGATTCATTTACTAAACCATAAATGCAAGAAAGATGCAGATACAATGATTTATTTTCTTCCAAATGCAGACATTTGAATATGAAGAAGAACACTGTCATTTTCTACGAGCTATGCTTTGGCTGGTGTATTTGTCTATTGTATTGCATGGTGGTTATTATGCATCATTGAAGATAAACACTTCAATGAAAAAACAACTATTAAAGGAGAACTATGAGATGAGTGATTTTCACTCACCTCATAGTTCTAGCCGACCTGTGACAATGAGACTGTCACAGGTCGGCTCAGTAGATCGGGAGGTGAGCGAACACATACCGGCGTTCGCTCACCTCTCGATCCTGCCACGGCTCTCTGCCGTGACCGGGGACGGGCTGGATTCCCCCCTCCGATCCGCCAGCGCTGACTGGCGGAACGGACAGGGAGGGGGCGGGTACAGCTGGCTTTGTCTTTAGATAGGCGGAGCCAGCTGTCAGTCACGCAGCTGGGCGGATCCCGGCACAATTGTCGGGATCCGCTTCAGCTGCGGCGTCTCAGTATACCGCGAGCTACAGCTTGCGGTATACTGAGCTTAGGGTGACGGGAGGACGCTAGTTTGTGTCCTCCCGTTACCCCAAGGAGAACTATGGGGAAAAGCCTTAACCCCATAGTTCTCCTTTAACTGGTTCGGCAGAAATGGCTACCTGAATGGAAAACATGCTCTGATTTTAAGTTGTGAATACAAATAATAACGGGTATGTGTCTGTGGAATAATTGTTTGCTCTTGTTATTGCCATTATCCTATCGCAATAGCACTAAAAGCAACAAAGAGTAGTTAGGAATAAAAGAGATTAACTCCAACAACAACAAATATGTCTTTTAATGTTTCTTTAGGTCAGAGTGGGGATGATTTGAAAACAATGGAGGAAAAGTTCCTTGTAGCCACCAGTCACATTCTTGGTTTAATTGGAAAGAAACAGGCAGCTAACCCCCCTTTCCTCCTCTGGGCCTTGATGCAAAATGTTCACTAATAGAGTTTTGAGCCTTAATGCAGGGGCGTAGCTGCCGTGAGGCAAACAAGGCGTTTGCCTGGAGCGGCAGATTCGCTGAGAGCGGCACCCCGAGTGCTACTCACCTGGATGGGATGACACGGACGTCGGCCTGGAGAGTGGACGGCGTGTGGTGTTGATTTAAGGTGATAGCTGCCTTAATGAAAGTAACGAATAGTGAAGTGACCGCATGGGATGACACACAGCAATGGAGGTTGTTTAATTAAGTAAAGCAATAATTGAGCAATAATTGAGCATAGATTTAATAGATAAAATTACTCAGTAAATAAATTAGGGGTTAGGGAAGGGGGAAGTAACTACTTCTTTATGTACAGCAGCAAATTTTCGGTTTGAAATAAGCTCAGCAACTGCCCCCCTATTGGTTTATTGTTATCCATTCAAAAGTTAATATTCCTGACCAATTACCTTCAGCCAACTCTGTGTAGTTCTCATTTAAATAGTCTGATAACAAATTTCTGTTAGCCATTGGAGTCAGAGCATCGTTCAGCTTCCCTCCCTCCCACTCTATTCTTTTCATGTTATTAAGGCCCCATTCACACTGAGCGACATGAAAATCGGGCGACTTTCCGCGCGATTTTATATGTGCGATATTGCGCGACTTGTCGCGCTATGTCGCGCTACTTTTTCCTATTGGGCTGTATGCAATCAGGAGCAAAATCGCTCAAAATCCGCAGAAAAAAAGATCATGTAGGAGCGACAAGCTACAGCGACGAGCTACAAGCGATATTGAGCGGCAAGATGTGAACAGCTCCATTGAAATGGATTGGAGAAGCTACATAGAGCGATATCGCGTGGAAATATGAGCGATATCGCTGCAAAAATCGCGCGATAAATCGCTCAGTGTGAATGGGGCCTTATTGTTGTCGCAGATTTATTCAGCTTGGAGTTGAACGGCCTTGGTTTATGAAATATGGTGGTTTAGGAAGGCCTGAGAATCTAAAGCTATCTCTAATATTGTTGGTTATAAGTAGTTTTGTTATCTTTATATGTATTTTAACCCTTTTAATAAGTAACTGAGGCCTTTTCAAGCCCAATAAATGTGCTGTATTGTTAGGGAACCAAGAAATCAGGCAGAAACTCAAACTGCAGGTTTAGAAAAATAAAAGGCGGTAAATGAAAACAGCAATAAAACTAAATGGCAAAAAATAAAGGAGAAAGTCCAGGATGTAGTCAGTGCCAAGCCAGAGGTCAGATGCCAAAGCGGGTAGTCAGCCAAACCAGATCAGGGAGTACTAAGAGCAGGATGAACGGAAACAGCTGGAGTCAGAAACCAGGAGATCAGTCAGCAAGAGCATACACGGAGAACAACAGCAAATGCAGAGCACTTGGTAGATCAGAACACACGCAAGGGTGGAGACTCAATGCACAAGATGGGTAAATAGTGAGCTGGTGTTTCCATCATCATTCTGAGACAGGAATTTGCCAGGAGTTGCAGAATGATGATGTTAATGAGTTTGGCCATAAGAGGGCGCCAAAGAGGAACAAACAGTTTCAGACACACTACACACAAGACAGGCTGCAAGCAACTGGACAAGGAAGGGTAAGAAACCTGTACATTCTTTTATGGTTATGATTTTTCATATTTCCTTTATCTCAAGGCTTTTCCAGCTAATATACACGTTGCTATATTTCAAGCAGTATTGGCTCGGGGTCTCTGTTGGGACCCCAAAATACTACGGGCCCCTTGGCAGCTATTACAGATGTCTCTGTCCTAAGACTGACACCTGGCTGCCTACTATTGAAAGCAGCTGCAATTCTGAAGCATCAGTTCCTTAGAGTCCCTCTTTGCATGTCCTTACACCTCTTCTGAGAATGTCTTAATACTGTCCGTTGTGCCCCTTCCCTTACCTTCCTGCATAAGCTTTATATAGCTGTCAAAGGCGGATCAAAGTGGAATACTATAGAGCAGGGCAGGCAACTCTGGCCCTTCAGCTGTGCTTTAACTACAAATCCTCTGCCTTTGGGAGTCATGCCTGTAACTGTCAGTCTAGCAATGCCTCATGGGACTTGTATAGGGTTGCCACCCGTCCGGGTTTCACCCGGGCAGTACGGGTTTGCAATCATGTGCCCGGTCTGTGCCCACCTCCCGCCCGGGCACATCATTCAAACGGTACAATGCCGCATACTAGCATGACTTGCGGCGGACACCGGGTGGCGCTGTTTCCCGTCCCTCGACTCTCCCTTTCCTGTGTCTCTCCTCCGTGGCTGTAGGAGGAAGTGACATCAGGGAGAGAGGGAGCCGTGAGGGACGGATCTTTCTCCGGCAGCCAGCCAGCCAGCCGGCTAGCAGGGGTTGTGTGGAGAGCTGGACATAATAGAATGTCATTTCTGAGCCTGATGAAGGGGACCTGGCCCGGCCCGGCCCAGAAAGTGCTTGTCTTAGGAATGACAACTACCAATCAAATGGATTTGCAGTAACATGGGATCTTGGTGCCGGTGTGCTGGAGACATCTGTATTGTTGTTCTGTTGTGAGCAGCGCCATCCGCAGTCATTGCGAGCACCCGTTACTTTTGGCATATCTGGTAAGAACTGCGGCAAGGTATATGGGCGCTGCTTTGTACACTTATCTACAGAATGCATATCTGGGGACCTGCAGCATACTGGCAAGTTGTGATTAACTCCAATGTCATTTATTTACAAAATACATGCGTAGTGTATACTGTACAAACAAATCGCCGCGACGCGCTATAGTGTTCGGGTTTGGCCTGAAGAAAAGGTGGCAACCCTAGACTTGTAGTTCCCCAAAAAGTGGAGGGCCGGAGTTGCCCACCCCTGCTATAGAGTGTCTTTTACGTGACCTTTCTGAGTCTGCAGGAGCTTCTGACATCACACCCCAGATGGCAGCACCCAGCACAAGTCTCAGGGCTTTTGGGTGTCTACACAAGGGAGGTTTTTACAGGTAAATAACATGCAAAAATAGGTTAATGATGTGGTAAGATTTTTGCAGAAATAAATGTTAGGGTTTGTTTAAAAAATGAATCTTTATTTCACCACCTGAGTTCCAGCCTGTAATCCCTTCATTATGCCTGTTTAACACCTACGCATCCTGTGAACGCACATTCGTGCTTTAAATGAGGCCATATACGCGTGGCAAACGCAGCAAAAAAGCTTCTGCACTATTTAATGTGACGCGCGGGACGCATTTTTTTTCTGCCATATTTCCACCGCTTGACTTGCCGGTGCCATTAGAAATAAATGGCACCGCAAGCGCATTTGGCATTTATGCGCGTTTCCGAAAACTAAACAAATTTGCACGATCGCCACATGTTCTCGGAACGTGCAGGTGTGAACCAGGCCCCACAAAGCCATTTTTCAGTGCTGTGATAGTTTGACTCTCAATTACTCGTCATGCAACACTGTACCCATATGAATGTTATATCATTTATTTAAGACAGATAGAGCTTTCTTTTGCTGGTATTAAATAACCACTTGGCTCTTTTTACTACATAAAGGAAAAATTACCGAAAACTGTTTATCTGTTTGACTTAGTGTTAACCTTTTGCACTCCCTATACAGTAGAGCTCATGGAGGGGGAGGGAGAAGTGGCATAAGGTGCATTTCAAGTGAGTTGCAGTGCAATTAACATACTGATAGAAGGAGAGAGCAGAGTGACAGAGAGATGAGCTCATTAGTGCGCTTCTACTCTTTTCACTGGCCAGTAACATGGTGGGGAGGAGACCTGCAAGTGAAAGTGAAACTGCAGCAGATAAAAATTAGGTCCTCTCTCCTTCCAAGCATGACTGTGCTGTGTGGCAGAGTTGTGTAAATCTCAGCAATAGGTTGACAGGAGTACAAATCATTTTGGCAGGTAAAACAACTTTCATATATGTATATCATCTGTGTTTTTAGCTGTTTGCCTGGAGATCATCTTCCAGGCTAAACTCCAGGCAAGCATCTATACACAGATGAAATACATACCTAAGAGGTTTACATGCCAGATGATTTCTATGTCTGATCATGCACTTCTTTTATATTCAAATGTATATTCAGATTTACACAGCTCTCGGACGCAAAAGGAGCTAGCTACGGCTATGTTCCCGCGGTGCTCGTGTGGCTGCCGGCTGAATGTGTTAGATGGCGCAGGCGGAAAGGGGCAGGACACCTCTCCCCGTGTGCAGCGTCGACCACATTCGGCCACACGAACACCGCGGGAGGACAGGACGCCGGTGCCTCTAGAACGCACTGAAATGCAAGCTGGCCAACTCCCTGCGTTCAGGGGCAGGAGGGGGCGTGGGGTTGTATTGAAGTCAATGGCACCACCCAAATTACTGATGTTGGCTAACATTTTTTTAGATGACTTGTGGGGAAGGAGCCAGCCATGTAAAATAAATAAAATTAGGCTCAATTCCGAAAGGTAAAAATCTTTCTTTTCAAAAAGTGAGAGTTATCCAATGAGCTTTAAATATCACTGGGCTGAAAATAAAGATATTTATCCTTGTGTAAAGCTTTTGTAAATTGAGCCTGTTGCCACCCACAAAAAGCAGAGTGGCACTGAGAAATGACATTCTAACACCTTCACGGGGGTACTATTTAAGGTGGCAACAGCAAGAGGTGATCTACCCAGCCGTGTCTGGAGGCACTGGAAGACTGTTATTTCTCTGCTAATCATCTGACATTGACAACTTGATAGTCTGTGTAAGCTCTCAATGTCTGAAATATGATGAGGAATTATACTTAGAACAGCAATGTAATATAAGAGCACAGAAGTCAAAAAGTTGCTTATGGAAGTACTTCGTTGTGGTTGTCCATGGAAAATCTGGGCCTGGTCAAAATGGGGAAAGAGCACTTGATGCCAGAGGTGACTTTTTTTAAGTTAGTGCTACTTATAAGCTGCCAGAATCAGGAATAGGTGATGCTCATTATGTACAGTAACACTGTGCAGGATGAGAAGTGGTTGCGTTCAGGAATAGATATCAGAGGGAGGTGGTGTTGGAGGTGCCATGACATACCATCAAAAACACAAAATTATCTGCAAGCATATATGTATTAGTATACACCGGAGATGTAATCTACCTACAGACAATAAAAACTTGACAGAAGTTCTAACCCTTTCTAACTTTCCCAAACTACAAAAAAAAGTTTTGGAATTTTGGCTTTACATGCACTGTAAATAATTAAAGCCCATGTCTAATCAGAACATTTTTAGTTTTGAATAGAGTAGGATAGAAATGAAAGGAGGAAGTGTTACCTGGGCAGTAAGGCAGAACTCCTAAACCTTTCCCATTTTGTTACAAAAGCTGTTATTTTGCTGTCCCCTTTAGAAAGATATCCCTTTTGTTTACCAGGACTTTATGACAGATAACATTG
The DNA here is from genome assembly GCF_000935625.1 of Nanorana parkeri. Classification (NCBI taxonomy): domain Eukaryota; kingdom Metazoa; phylum Chordata; class Amphibia; order Anura; family Dicroglossidae; genus Nanorana; species Nanorana parkeri. The sequence continues at coordinate 164,495 of NW_017306685.1, read as the reverse complement.
TTATGTTTGACCTCAGAAATCAGCAGACAAAGTTGATGTGATCTGACAAAGTTATGTTAAAAATGTGCATGTGTGCAGGGGGCCACATTCACTGCCAAAGTCTAATCCTCCTTTTCTCAGTCAATAATCAGCCTTAGTATGAAATGTTGGATACATCATGACACAGGAGCAAAGACCTTATTCAAACAACCCCTGTCTGTCTATAAGAAAGGATTAGAGCAAAGTTTCCCATACTTTGCTTAGACGTATTACATTAGGATGATCATTGCAGCGTAATGATGCCGTCTGTACATAGGAAAGTTAAAATAAGTATTATTTGTAATAATGGTTTCTTCGTCTGAGTATATCTCCCACTTTCTCTTTTCAGAGGGAAACTCTGCAGGTTCTGTGTATCACCCATTCATGCTTCTACAGTTATGGCCTCATTCACATGAGTCGTGTTGCCCTGTATAGTGTGAATGGCCAGTTGTTGGTGCATCAAGAGTTGCAGGAAGCAGTGAGTGAGGGCACACAGCTCCTGTGTCTCCATAAAGTCACATATGCTGACCGCATGCTTCTTCCTGCAGCTCCGGGTTCATGGACAACCAGCCTATGCTGTACGAGGTAACATGCCCTGTGTGAATGAGCCCTTAATATTTGTGCCTCCTGATATGGTCAATTGCAATTAGTTTGCCTCTCCTTGCTTCTCCAAGGTCAACTTCTTGAGCTCCAAGCACAGTGCCCTTCCTAAATGGTGAACAAGCCAACACTGCCAGCATGCTTCCCAGCCTACCATCCAAAGCCCTGATCTGCAGGACTCACATAGTACATTTTGTATTGAGCGTATGTAGCAAACTTTTTCTACTTTGGCAACATGCATTGACATCTACTGGGAAGGCAAAATTAGATGGTTTTAGTGGTTTTTAATGGAAAGCTGTCATGAGAGATCATGGGGAATGCCCCTGCTGATCATACCTTTAGAAAAGATAGGTACCTGGCTGTTGTGCTGCATTGGCTTCAATAACTCATAAGTCACTGACATGCAAAAACTATAGAGATAAGGAATTCTGACACTCTACTTACACACAGTTTCAGCAGGCATGTTCTGGGTCTGTGACTTAAAAGGACTGACCTCAGACACAGCCAGCCAAATATTTTTAGAAGGTGACCAGCAGGTCACTTTAGGAGTGCAATGGGCTTTAGAAACAGCCTGAGGGTTATGGAAACTGTTTTCTACTATCCTGGAACCGATCCTGTGCCAAAAATAGTCACACACAACTTATTTTATTAATTTTTTTACAGAAAGAAAAAAATGACAGTAAAAAAAGGTTTTTTTTTTTTAAATCAAAGAACACTTAAAGTGACTTATTTCTAAAGCAGGGAATGTGACAGTCACCAAAATATTTACAGCAGGTCTGCAGTGAATGTTTGGTGAATGTCACATTCACTGCTTTACAAATAAAACCCCACATTCGCTAAATTAAAAAATGCAGATTTCAATTTGCTTTCCATTTGCCCAAACTCACTCTGAGTATCCCTAATATCCTTCACTGTGAAAAACACTGGAATTAATCATATTCTCTTATCCAGTTACAGTAGTAACAATACAAGTGTTTGCACAATGCTGAACAGACTGCTAATAGTGATATTTTCAGAGGTTCGTCAGGCATCTATTTATAAAAAAGAGAAAAATATATATCAAAGCGCTGAAGGTATAACTAATATGAAACTTAGTACAACCAAGTGATATAGTGAAATTAGGGTTTAGGCGGTCTAGCCCTAAACCAAGTGTTATGTCTTACATAGGATCATAAAAGAAAAATAAACTTAATAATTCAATTGTGCTGTGGAAAAACAGAAAATGATTGGGACAATAAAAAATTTCAACCACTGTGTAAAGACATCGAATATATAACAATATATAAACGATCCGTGCAAAAAATATTTAAAAAATTGAAATAAAATGTTCAGCGAAAAATAAATGTAAAAAACGTGTACAAAAGAAGTTGTTAATTATATATATTGATGGTGATATATATTTCTTAGCGGTGGTCCGACTACGTTGGCAGAACCACTCGGGAACTTTTGGAATGTCCGTGTGAACGTGAACGTGTGAACTTGCTCATGCACATGCGCAGTTGCCTGGAGCACATCCGAACACGGCAATGGAGTTTCCCGAGTGGTTCTGCCAACGTATTGGAGTCCACACGGACATTCCAAAAGTCTATGGGGGTGATTTACTAACCTAAACAGATGCACGCACCAGGTGCGTGTGATATTCATACAGCAAAACGTATTTATCAACCAAAAAGTCTCTAAAAGCATATTTCCACTAATGCCATATATGGAAAAATCATGCACATGATGCATATATAATGCTGCTTCACAGTTTAGACAAAAATGGTTAGCTCATGCATTTACATTCCTGCATTCATCAACGCAAGCAACACAACATAGAGCTAATTTACACCTTGCAATTCATGCTTGGCTTTGCACAACACACCTGCTGGGTGTGTACACACTACAAAGGTGTCTAGATTCCACCCATAGATCATGCTGGGAGGGAACACAATACAGAGGTCAAATCAACCCCAAATCAACCCCAATCCCTCTAATTGAATCTAAATATACAGAACAGGCAGGGAGATAGAGAGCAGATGGATTAGTCACTCCTATAAGTCAGCTGTCTGTGTAAATTGAACTTCAGCTATTAAACTCTATTAAATTTGAGTCTGGTAAACATATGAAAAGCAGACTAGAGCTCCATTTGTTGGCAGAAAATTTAAACATAAAGTATTCATGTGTAATATATTTACTTGTCTGAAAAATGTGATTGCTATTCCTAAATATAATAATGAAATACAGTAAAATATAAATACACTATACAGTACTTTCTCAAGTTTTCAATAAAAAACAGTTTGGAGTATTGTCAAATCTATTGATATGTCAGTCTCAAGCAAGCGTTATACCATGTGCCCCTTACTCTAATCTAAAACAGCAACCACGGTGATAATATACACATGCTGATGAATATATTGAGAGTAAGCTCGCCTAGATATTAACCTCAACCATTCCTAAAGAAGTAACATAAAATGAATGGCCTCACTTAAGGCAGTGGCCAACATTAGCTTTGGATATACTCTTTTACTTTTTTATAACTTATACACAAAAGAGACCTGAATGAATTTATATATTTTCCTAATTAATACAATGCAGTGAGGTAGCAGAGTAGTACAGCCATTATCTGCCTAAGTCCTAGTATGATGTTTCTACATCAAGATTTACTTAACATGAAATAGGTCTTTGTAACATTCATCTCTCCCTCATTCCTTCCACCCCATTGCTCAGATTTTTTTTTTTTTTAAAAAGACCATTATTTACTTACCCCAGTCCACTGTCACATGACCCTCCATTATACCTATTTCGGGAATAAAGACTGATGATTCAAAATTGCAGTACAGGCCTGCCATCTTGTCTTTGCCCTTAACATTGTGGCGTCATGATGCCTCCAATGGAAGTCGTCAGAACCCTGTGAGGACCCTGCTGACGGACTCTTCTGGGAAGCATTTATGTCACCAGTGAGTAAAGTGAACACTGCAAGAACCTTTCCACGCTATGGACCAAAAGATAGAAGACCTGGGACATGATCTGTCATGTGATCATCGTTTCAAGTAACTAAGTGGGGCATTTAGTTATTTTTTTAAATAAAACTATTGATTAGTATTTATTTACACAGGTAATTAATGTTAATGTAAATAATATACATTGTACACACCCAGACCTACACTTTATACAGCACCATCATTTACTCTATGAAGATTTCTTCACTTTCTATTTTGGTGACACCCCATGTATCAGGGTGTGGAGAAGTCACCAGGGCAGGAAATGAGGGGAAATCGCAATATTATATATAACAAGTCGGATATTGGGCTGCATTGAACAATGTAAGCATGTATTATAAAACTGCACAGTAAAAAAACCCTGAAAGCGTAAAATGTACAAGGAAAACAATAACACCAGATAGCACAGAAATGTAAATTAGTTTTAATACAGTACTGTGACTGTAATTCCAATCGAAAAACCCCCCAAGAATAGAAGGTATGTTCTAAGTACGCTTCTTCAGTACTTCCATATGTTAGCTTGATAAAACGGTATTTAATTAAAACAAGCTTCAGTGTAAGATAATTTATTAGATAAGCATTGCCATAGATTAAGATTCTGCTGTGGTATGAACATGCATCCTACCCATGTTGTTTGAAGTTATCCGAGGATGGGAATGCTTTGTTCCATAAAATTCATCCTGTGTGCAGCTGGTTTATCTTATCTCTCTTGTCCTGCATGGATTAACAAATGTATATTACAAGCTCAAATGTACATTAAGTCTGTTAAATCCTTAGCCGATAGTACCACGGCATTCCATAGATATTGTAGAAAAGCCAGTTTTATCTGTAGGACAGCTCAATATATTTATTTGTTCTTTTGTAAATTTTCTTAGATAGATGCTGGGTTTAGCTTGTATCTCCATCTAGTAATTTGTCGAGGTTTTACTTTTCATAACTGCATTGGTTTTTTTTCTACAAAAATGACTTTTTTTTCTCCAAAAACAGACGTGTTCATTTTTGGTGGATACCAATAGGTAATGGTATGGTTTATTTGACTTCTTTTTTATTTTTGTACACCCTTTTACAGAAATGACACGATTTCTGGGAGTAAGCTGCAAAGAATGTTTGCAAATAAATTTTTTTGTAGACTTCAGAAAATAGGACAATTGACACTGAGAGAGTGGGTGGACGCGTTTCGCTCCGCCCATCGGAGCTTCGTCTGCACCTTCTGGATGGCAGACGAAGTGTGCTGAGAACCCAGCACACTTCAAAAGGGATAAGTATATCTGTTCATTTTTTTCATATCTCAGTTGTGATTACAAATGGTTTTGTCCAAGAGAAGGAATTGTTTTTAAAAACAAAATACCAGGCATCATAGTAGAATTGTAATGGTGGGGGTTGTTTTCACCAAATATGTGTCATACCTTGATGCATACCTCCTAACTTTCCAAGATGAAGAGGAGGGACACCTTCTAGCACAATGTATTTCAGCAATGCACACACCCCCTGACATTTCCCCAGTTATGCGGACCATTCAAAATGTATATACCAAAAAGATTGCTTAAATACGAGATTTTTTTCACCTTTTCCTTAATAATTAATTTTTGAAATAGCAAACAAGATCATTAAGGGATAAGGTAAAGGTTTTAGGGCAGAATAACCTGATTGGTAGTTAAATAGAACCTTTTCATAGATATCTGTAAATCAGATCAAAAAGAGGGACAACTCAGGAGTAAAGAGGGACAGAGGAATGTGGTTGCAAATGAGGGACAGTTGGGTGGTATGTTGATGCAATAGCAACAGTGTTTAAATGAAGCTTGGAACAAACACTCATGGAGGTGCTTTCATTGGGAGTATGGATACTATTGAATCATGAGCTGCCAAGAACATTTGCCTTGTTGTTGCTACTACTTCGTCTGCTCAACCTCAAAACTGATTGGCTATACTTTTCCACAAAGGAAGCTATATATTGTTCCATAACAGAAAAAAATGTATCAAAACAGGACTCAGAGGTTTTCATAAAGAATCATATATCCATGATTTTGGGAAATCAGAATGTAATATTTTTTTCTGATTTAGTTTCAAGCATTCTTTTAAGGTATGCAACCTGTTAGGTTCAGTGGACATACTCACCCTGGTTAAATGCCAGCACTTTGAACGGGCTGTCATCTTATAAAAATTTAAAAACAGACATCTGCACTTTTTTTTTGGCAAAGCAGCGCACCATAATAAAACACAGCATATGAGAAGCAGGTATCAATTATATATAAAGCTGCTATAGAGTTAGTAGGAGGTACATACAGCACACTAATAGCCTCATTCAATAGGTAGCTCTTAATTCTTAGATGCAGACTAATATGAATTCACTTTGCTGAATTCATATCATTACATCATGAATGCTAATAGTTGGTTGTCTTGAGTTCTTAAAGTAAAACTGTATTTTGCCCAGGCAGGAGAAATTAACAGGTTTACTTGAATGCTGGTTCTAGGGTTGCCACCTTTTCTTCAAGCCAAACCCGAACACTATAGCGCTTTGCGGCAATTTATTTGCAAAGTATACACTATGCATATATTTTGTAAATAAATTACATTGGCGTTAATCACAATTTGCCAGTGTGCCCCAGGTCCCCAGATATGCATTCTGTAGATAAGATGCAAGTGTACAAAGCAGTACCCATATACCTTGCCGCACTTCTTACCAGATATACCAAAAGTAACGAGTGCTGGTAGTGACTGCGGATGGCGCTGCTCACAACAGAAGAACAATACAGATGTCACCAGCACACCGGCTGTTCTCAGTTTCTTTAATCTATCTGACTCTGTACAATGTATTGTCTCTCCTTCATCTGTTACCATTGGAGATTTCAAGGGTATTTAAAGGGCACGGATTTCACAAATACAGAAAGTGTAGCTGTTACTCATTGTGAAAAAACAAAAATGTCACAAAATAAAACACAACCAATTACCAGCTAGCCTGCAATTACACTCTCTAACAATCTGCATTAAAAACAGGTTTTAGCTGCTCAACTTTTGCAAAGTACAGTATGTAGAATCCACACTACCTTGTCAGGGGTTACTCTGTGTAGTGTTGTCATAACTCTAATCTACGAGAGTCTCCATCTTAGAGCACATATAGTAATGGATAGATTAAGGGCAGGTATGCCTGGAGATAGCCCATTCCTCCTTAAAGGCACAGGAACGCATCAAAAACCCAGCACTGTATAATGGCAGCTGAAGACTCCAGCAAGCTAAACAAAAATGGCAACTGCACAAATCAATTTATAACTAGCTTTAAAAGTAAGTTGCACATGGAATGGGTTTTCCACATAGTGACCAGTGATTTGGTCTTTGTTTTATTGGAATATTTATAAATAAATCTGCTATAGTCTTCTCTGTATAAGCAGTGGTTTTATTGCTGTATTTTCTTCTTATTTTTGTTAATATGAATTTCAGAAAGACACTTGAAAATGAACTTTATAAAGGGAAATCTGTTTTGTGTTAAAATTCCAAGAAAATGGAACATCTTTTTGCCTCTTGTTTTCTAGTGTGTCTTGGCAGATGCCATCTCTAGCGTTACATAACACTAAGGTCAGGTATGATTCTCATTTCCTGTCTTTCATCACATGCCTGTAACAGTGATAATGTTCTTCTCTCTGCTGGAAACTTGTAGGGGAAGCCAATGATTAAGTGCCACAATTGACAACAGAGGATCTTTCAAGTCACATGATGTCTGTGTCCAAGAAAAAATTGTATTGCTACACCAGCACCTAATTTCATCCTTACAAAGAAAACAGTTGTTTGTCATTTAAGGATTCCACTCACATTTTGTCAGAACAAAGTTGTATGCTTCTCAAGGGTTTGTTTGTGAGCCAAAGGTCCACTGCTAATGTTCTCCAAAAAATTGCATTTATTTGAAGGCTAAAGACTATTTGCTCAATAAAAGGAAACCTGTACTAGGAGAAATATGTAGGCTGGCATGTAGGTTGATATTTTAGGGGCATTACCAGGACTGCAAATAACATGGCGTACCCCAGGGTACTGAAGGAAAAAAATAACACACTGTGGCAAAATATGGGCATAGTAATGTGCATAACTAGATAGCAGCAGATTCACAGGCCGCCACTCGACAAAGCCGCTGTTAAAGGAGAACTATGCGGTCAGGGATTTTCCCCATAGTTCTCCTAAGGGCTCCTAAGGGAGCTGTGCTCGCCCCGAGAAGTGAGCGATCGACGGTATGTGTTAGCTCACTTCCAGATCTACTGAGCCGACCTGTGACAGTTTAATTGTCACAGGTCGGCTCAGATTATGAGGCTGAGTGAAAATCACTCGCCTCATAATTCTCCTTTAAGTCAGCAATTGGATGAAAAATCAGGTTTAGTACCACGAATCAAGGTTAAACTGTATATCAGGTCAAAAAAAAAAAAATACAACTAAACCCAGCAATAGTACATTATACAGCGCAATGCACAATACCGCCAGCTATAATGTACTATTGTTGGAGGTATTCTGCATTCCGCTGTACAATCTATTACTGGGATTTGTAGTCCTCTATAGCCGGTGCCATTCTGCATTGATTGCTGTATAATTTTACACTTTCCATTTCACTATATTGCACACCACACTTTTTTTTTTTCTTCCACCGCTCCAAGCTTGCTCCTGTGATGGACTACAATCTCAATACAAACTAGTAGTCCATCACTGGAGCCATTTTTTAAAATCCCGATTAATCGGATAATCGAACTAAATAATAGGGCTAACTAATCGATTTTGAAAATAATCGTTAGCTGCAGCTCTAGATAAATGGTCACCCTACACCAGGGATTCCCCACTAACCACCAGGGATCCCCACTAACCACCAGGGAGCCTCCACTGGCCACCACAGAGCCCCCCACTACCCACCTGGGAGCTACCACTGAGCCACTACTAATTATTAGGAAACCCCCACTGGCCACCACAGATCCCGCACTGACCAGCAGAGAGCCCGTACTGACCACCTGACAGTCCGCATTGGCCACCTGACAGCCTAACTAGGGAGCCTCCTCTGCTGCACCCACACGCACCTGTGAAACTCTCTGGACCCCTGGTGAGAGCCCGCACAAGCCTCCTGAGACCCTGGAGACATTGGGCGGGGAACCCAGAGCAACAGAGTATGTAGCTTCATATTATTCTGCATTGCTGTAATATGTATTGCTGAGATTTGTAGTTCTCTATAGATGCTGCTGCTCTGTATTGCTGTATAATGGTATTGCTGGGAATTGTAGTTCTCTATAGCTGTTGGTAGTCATTATTGCTGGGATTTATAGTCCTCTATAGCTGATGTTATTCTGCATTGCTGTATAATGGTATTGCTGGGAATTGTAGTTCTCTATAGCCAATGCCATTCTGCATTGTTGTGTAATGTATTTCTGAGATTTATAGTCCTCTATAGCTGGTGGTATTATTTTACATTGTTGTATAATGTGCTGAGATTTGTAGTCCCTCTTTAGCTTGGAGTTAGTGGCAGAACTACCAGGGTCGCAGCAGTCATACACGCGCACAGCACTGACGAGGCATCCCTCCACTACCAGTGTGCTTTAATTTTCCTTAACCGATAAATTTCTCTACCGCGTCTCTTCCAGGTGTGCATGTCATGAAGAAAGGGGGTCATGAAAACAGCTGATTCAGATGACTCGGCCCCACTGGAAGTGACACAGTCGAGAAAATGTATAGGGTCGAGAAAAATCATAGAACACTGACTTTGACACTGTCCGGCCCCTCCCACTAACCTCCCACAGCTCACAGCCCAGAAGCAAGGGCAGCCAGCGGTCTACAGTGGGCGAGAGTGCCTAAGTAGTTGACATGGAGCGGAGTAAGGCCAGAACCAGGTAGGGAGCCCAGTGGGAGGAGAGCACCATCAACCTAGTCAGTCGTCCCTTTCATGGACTTAGGCCTGGTTCACACCTGTGCGTATTGCATAAGCGCGTCACACGCGTGTTTTCTTCCCGGAGTTTGGCGCGTTTTCATGTTCTTTTGATTCTTTCACTTGCTTTGGGAAGGTTTCCCAGTCCGGCCACGAAGCTTCCGCTATCTCCAGCCAGGCACGTTGCATGGCGCATGTCATATATACATGGCCTTCACTGCGCCTGTCTAATAAAGGCCTCAGAATCCAGCATGGCACAATCCTCCATCTTTTCTTCTCCAACAGCTCTGTGGGGGAGTGGTCTTCAGTAGACATGTGTGGAACGCGCGTTCTATGCGCGATTTCAGTGATTTCGTCCGTTCCCGTCGAAGTCTATGGGCACTAACGCGCTACAAAACGGACCAATACGCAGCAAAAACGCTTCGGGACCTTTTCATGCGTGGGCCGTTTTGTAGTGCGTTCGGGACGGGCGGAAATACGGACAGGTGGGAACTATAACATTGACTTCAATGCTATTTACTTTTTGGTCCGTTTTGTAGTGCGTTCATCGAGCGTAGGACGCACTACAAACCGGTCAGGTGTGAACCAGGCCTTACTAGGAGTCCTCACATCACCCGACCATTCACACTTCCGTTGGATGGATACATGGATGGCAAAAGTGGCAGGCAGGGGTGGGGAGAAGGCGGGGAAGAGGCAGAGCGGGAGGGTTGCTGCACCATGGGCCTCTGGGTTGTACTTGCCCCCTGGGCTAAAAGTTGCCAGTCAGCCCCTGGTCAACAGGTATTTTTTCATTTATCAAACAGATATAAAACATGTTCAATTATATATTTAACAGACCAAAAGGGCACAAAAAAGATAGGTTTATTTTCGTGCATCACCTACACTTTACATGTCTTTACTGTTGAGCTTATTTAAATAAGAGTTCAATACTGACCCAACACATTAACAGACAAGTACCTGGTATAGTCCACAACCAGACAGCTTCTCCACTTCATGCTCCAATAGAGCCACTGGGATTGGTTTACTAAAAGGCAAATAGACTGTTCAGTTTGTAAGGGAATTTGCACTTTGCATGGGAATGTTCTATTAGTTTTGTGAATGTGGTGGAAATTCACTTTGTAAAGAATACTCAATCACATGCAAGGAAAATTTAAAAAAACTGTATTTTTCCTTGCACATGATTGGGTGATGGAAGTCAGTAAAGCGTCCATTCACTAAGCTAAGGGAAAATTCCCTTGCAAAAAGCACAGCCTATTTGCCTTTAGTAAATCATTGGTTCCCCTTGCTCATAGAAAGTTCTGCCACTGTGTCACAAGATCTCCCATTCCTACATTGCTTTACCATACTCCTGGGATCAGTTCTCGCTTCATTACATAGCTAGTACCCCTCATATGGCAACAGGTATGTACCACTTCATTTCCACAGCCAATCAGCTAACCCCTCCAGGCTGCAGTAAATCCCTGTCTCTTCTGCCTCAGGGAAAGCTCTACCACTGGCTGTGCCACACAAGCTTTACAGCCTTGCTTCCTGAACAGTGACTACTGGCCTAGGCTAATCATACTGCTGAGCTAAGGCGGTGAAGTGGGCACAGCAGTTACATTGGGTATGTGTAGGTCCTTCTAGGTACCAGTGGAAATAAGACTCCTTAGCACATTTTATAGTCTTCCTTCTGGTGACACGTAGGAGCAACCAGGTGATTTAGTACCATTCCATTACTTGGCCACCCCTCATCACAGAACAATGAGCAGAGTGGACACAGCTAAAGTACACAAATTGGAGAGAGTGTGAGGAGACTGAGAGGGGAATTTATCAAAATCGGAGCAGACAAAATCTGGAGCAGCTGTCAGCTTCTCTCTTTCATTTTCAAATTTTAACTGAACAAACTGAAGAGAGAAGCTGATTGGTTGACATGGACAACTGCTCATGTTATGCTCCAGATGTTATGTGCTCCAGTTTTGATAAATTCCCTCCATAATGTTTAAAGTAGAACATGACAAAAAGAACTCAATATAGACGTTGCAGCCAAACACCAGAACTACAGGTCCCAAAAGCCCTTTCCTAACACATAGTGCATGGGCAGGTTCTTCTGAGCTAAATAAGCAGCATTGTTTTCCAGGGTAAGAAATCCATGTATACATGTGGAGTACAGGGAGGGGTGGGGGATAGGTGGAGTACTGTTGTCCAGCAGGCAAGGCTGAGAACACTGGCTGGGATTTTAGTGCAGAAAAGGCACTGTGTTGTCAACTAAAACAGGAATTTAGGAACACGCTAGATTTCTGGCAGATCAACAGGTATTTGTCTAAACTTATATGCCATAGATATATACTGAATATTATTTTTTATTTACACTGATACTCACTTCCAACACAACTTATCATGAAGTTATACTTCACCTGAAAATAATAAATTTTAAACAATTGTAGCACTCACCCCCAAAGGAGCCGCTGGAATAAACGGGTACTTTTGTCTCACCTGTGATGAACCACTTGTAATAGATCCTCAGCACACCATGTAGGGTTTTAGAAAAGCTTTACTAGACATGTTATGTGCTAACATAATAGATATATGAAAAGGAGAAATAATAACAAATAAATGTGTATACAATTAAATCACATTAGGCATTCTTATATACCTCAGCTGTGGCTGTCTATCTGCATTTAACTGCAATACTGGTCTGGCTGAGGTGACCTGTCACGTGATAGCAACTGTGAAACGAAGTCTCAGTTCAAACAGACTCAGGTTTCTAACCTACTGGCCAGTGGTATTTGCTTCGGCTAGCCAACAGTGGGGCCCAATGTACTGTTTGCAGGATAATTTCAGATACAGCAATGCAGTGGTCAACGGCCGCTCACCAGTCTGGCGACTTGAATAGCACCTCTTGAGTTGGTCAGTGAGAAGGGGGTGACCCCAACTTATCCAGCCGACTTCCCTTGGTCCTCAGAGCAGATCTGTGTGCAGAGGATGGCAGATCCCGATTATTGGTAGCAGCCGTGCAGTCCACTCAGCATTCACACTGGAGCATAGGGGTGGCGGTGTCACACTGATATGCTGGTCCCAGGATCCAACCATTCCTCCGGGCCACATCAGTTAGTTTCTCACTGGGATGATTCAGGAGTCACCAGGCAGGAAAGGACATGCAGAGTCTTTCTCTCGCACTACAGCAACATCTGGCAGGGATCAGGGTAGCTCACTACATGGTTTATGCCTCTCCCTGTAATATTGGCAGGCAACTCAGTATGGCATCTCAGATCGTTTTGCAGCCACCCCACTGTCTGAGTGCGCTCAGTCCATCCAGTCCAGCTCACTCCTTCTGCTGATACCAAAGCCTCCAGGGGAACTGTAGTTTTGATCTGCTTGGATTAATATTCTCTCTCTCTGTCTGCACACTATAAATCCCACAAGTCCCTGCTGCAGTGAGCTCAGGCAGTGTCATCCAATCAAGTCTCTTCACAACTTTAGCACTATCTGTGCAGACTGTAGTGATTACCTCCTTGCAGGGAGAAATGCTCTAGCAATGTAGCAACTGTACAGGGGCCACACAATACATTTTTTTTAAATAAAATATAGGCATATGGATATATCTAATGCTAGGTCCCCTTTAAACATGTGAAATGGAGCTTAGTGCTCCATCTGCTGGCTTTATATTGTAAATATGAAATATTCATACATATAAGTAAAACATGTAAAACATATTTTGAAAACTGCATTATTTGTTTTTACTTTGGAAGATAAATAAAGAACGTATATTAAAAAAAACATAAGGCATGGATTTTAAGAGTTGCTGGAATCACACCACACTGCCTCTAGCAGGCGCAGAAAGCAGCTGTATTCACTAAAGGCCTGACATGCAGAGCCATACAAAAAGACACATGCCATTTGTATCCCATTAAATTATGACTTTGATGTAGCCTTGAGTATGTATTCAACTTAAAAGGTGCCCTAACATAAGAAGCAAAGTGTAGACCACATGACTAGCTTCTCTGCTAGTATTCGTGAAGATTAAAAGCATGACAACAATAAAAGCACGCACATTCAGTAAACTCCACAACACAGCCTGGTAACTTACTGGGAAAAATGCAGCAACTTGGACGGCACATAGGAATATCTTTTCTAATGTAGCACTTTAACAGATTGAAGGGATTTAGGAATTCTAAACCTTCTTGGCTGGTGTTTTTCAATTGTGCAAAATAATGAAGGCAGTTTGTGTAGCCGGCACTGTACTGAGACTGCTCTGGATAAAAGGTAAACCTGGGGCACCAAATCCAGACATCTTTTATTTTCATACTCCTATGGAGGGAATGGCATTGCAGGTGTGATAATGATAGTGAGTAATGTAATTGCCGGTTTTGTTTTTTTTGGTAAGCAGAAGTTTGAAAATTCACCATTTCTTTTCAACTATGTAACTATGTAACTTAGACTTTTATATTGCTATGAAAACGGAAAAATATGCCCTGTCACTGGTTCAACCAGCTGTTGCCTTTTCTTTCATGATTGTGGAAATAGAACAGAATATTTGTATTGTTATTATAAAAGAGAACGAATAATAATTCTCCATGAAAAAAATAAAACTCCATGAAAAGTCATAAAACACTTCTAGGGCTCGTTCGCACCATAACATGCATACAATTGCATGTGTGCTGATGTGCATTACTATGCGTGTCGTGGAGCGTTTTTATGCACGTTGACATGAAGTCACATTTTCATTGTAAAGCATTTTTTTTAGCCCTAGTTCATCTGACATCACTTTTTTTGCTGTTTGCTGTTGTGGATAGAGAGAAAGAGGAACATATTTTTTGTGGTGATTTTTTTTGAGGTTTGAGGAGAAGATTGGGGCATCCAAAACTGCACTTTAAGGTCCATTGGTTACTGACTCAATGCCAAAAGACAGGGCAGTTTTGGACCTTATATCAGAATCTGCAAGTTCACCTGGATAAAATATTCTCCTATATGTGAATGTCCATTTTAAGGTAAGTGGCAAAATGCACACCAAATCCATGGTTGTTATTCCTCAAGCATAGGAGTCTGCAGCAAGCCATGGTGACTAGTGAGTGGCGCAGGAAGTTGGACCTCCGTTCTGCCACATATACTATATGCTTATGGCTGGCAGGAAGGGGTTAACCAGCTTGTTGTAAATAATGTTATAAAAATTCATACATTAGTTTTTTTCAGGTTTGATAAGCTTACGAAAAACTCCCTGCGCCCAGCACAAAGGAAAGAGCATATGGTCGTAATTCCAGCCCCTTTATTATATTTATTATCTCATTTATACATATTTGGCTTTTTGTATTTTTGTTGATCGTTTGTTCATTACAAAACTTTAATTATTGAAATTGAAATGCGGACAGCAGACCTTGAACTGCACGACTCGGAAGGTGGTGTCACCCACAAAGTGTTGGTACACTCTGGCGACTGTTATATTGTGCATTGTCTACAAGGATCATTTGTAATTAGTTACATAGTATTTGAGGTTGAATAAAGACATTAGTCCATCGTAATGCTTAGCAGAACTTTTATTTATATTTATTTTGGGTTTGTTAACAAGAGTTACCTCCCCTGAGGTATATCTTATGACCATGCCACTGCTCTTTTCTATGATATCTTTATTTACTGCTGATAGTACTTCTGCCCACTGTGTCTGCGAATGTCCTGTGAATGGCCTAGGGTAGAGGGGGCATACAACTGACACCATCCCTTTTCTGTCATAATTATTTTTAGGGATGCACCGATACTTTTCGAGTACCGATGCCGATACTTGACATTTTCATGAGAACTACCAGGGTTACAGGGGTTGCAGCTGGGACCTGGCTCTGGTGCTCCACCACTGTCCTGAAATCCTTAGTTGATTATTGTTTTAGAAAAACTGTCACATGACAATAAACAAAAATGTATCAGTACTCGTACTTGTAAGTACTTGGGCAAGTACCTGTACTTGTACTTGCAAAAATGGTATCTGTGCATCCCTTTATTTATATTTATAAAACAAAATCATACATTAAAACAGAGATGTACAAATCCCTGGAGCTCTGTGTGCTCCTTACAAATGACAGCTGCCTCCTAACTTTTGAATTTTTCTCTAGTCTAGTCCTGGAGCTGGAAAAGTATCGGTACATGTACTTGTACCGAGTACTGTACTTGGTATCGGTGTATCCCTAATTATTTTATTTGCACAAATATTCTGGTCAAGATTTTGTTTCCTTCTTCTAAGGTAAAATTGTATGAACTAAACATAGGAAAACTTTCTAAAATCCTGTCTTGAAAACTTGTTTGAAAAAATAAAGAAAGGATCTCAGGCAGTAATGAACTGTGTTGTTATTTTGGAATAAAACAATCACAAGCAAATGTTTTTGGAAAAAAGTTTTTGTTTTGTTTTCCCCAAATATCAATATGCAGTATGTACCGTGTTTCAGTATGATTCACAAACTTAAAAAAACTGAGGTCCTTGGAAATAAGATCTAAGGAGTACAGGACTGTTAACAAGTTCCCAAATTCCAGTGATTGACAGAAAGCTCATTTGGATTGTAATGCCACCATGCAAAAGGAGCAAGTTCTTCATATATTTATCTGTGTTACTACTAGCTGTAGTTGATGCTGACTATCAATTTATGTACATCGGTGTGGGACAGTACGGCCGCAGCAGTGATTCCAGCATATACAACCTCTGCAAGTTTGGTGAGTTCTTGAAGAACAATCAGATCAATCTTCTACAAGATAAACCACGGCCGGGGACAAATGCGCCAGCACGTCTATGCATCTTGATGATAGATGAGGCCTTTGGAGCTGTTAAGTATCTAATGCACCCCTATTTTCAGAGAGGCCTAAGCCAGGAGAAACTCTTTTTCTACTACAGACTGTGCTGGGGGGGCAGATTCCTGGGGTCCCCATTTTTTAAAGGGTGCTTCCAGATTCTGATAAGTTCTGCCCAAATCCACACATCGATAGTGGTGGGATGTGGAGATGAGGCTCTGGTCCTCATCAACATGATTTTATTTTTGCCCATCAACATCCATACCAGGCCCTTACCTTGGATAAACGTCTGGTTTGGATTTTGAGGGAGACCCCCACATTTTTGTTTGGTAGTTTTTCTTAAAGGGACCGTACACATTTTTCACAAAAAAAGTGTATTGTTTACAACGTTAATGTGCCCCTTAATCCTAATTCACAAAATTACGATTGAAAAAATAACCAAAAACACTCACACTGTGATAACTGTACTGTACCTGTCAATCACAATTAACCGAATGCCTTCGATTTGTACAAACTGCAGTCCAACCAGTAAAATTAAAGCCCATTTCCACCTTTGTAATTTATTACCATTTATTGTGGTAATGTAAAGGGGGCATTGCCACTATGGATATTAATGAATGGGGGAAAGAGCTCATAGAGAGAGCTCAGTATCCACAGAAGATTAGGCACAAGGGAAGCATAGCACTGTTGGAAATTTTGTATTCCATGCTCTACATTGTAGTTCCCACTGTGCACAGCAACCTGTAATTTACACAGACTGCTTGCAGAGCACACATGTGACCATTTCAAAAGGAGCCATAAGGAGATGGATGCCGTCAGAATAAAAAAAAAAATCACCATAGGAATGCATATCTCCATAGGAATGCATATCTAGATTCCTATTGGCTATTTCAATTTGCAATAGCCAACAGCAAACTAGCTATTGCACCCGCCCACTGCTGCTGTCAATCAGCAGAGGGGACCCCCAGTACTCCATCAGGTCCCCCTCTGGTGATTGACAGCAGCAGAGGGCGGGTGCAATAGCTAGTTTGCTATTGGCTATTGCAAAGTGAAATTGCCAATACAAATCTAGCTATGCATTCCTATGGTGATTTTTTTTTTTATTATTCTGACGGCAGCAGAACCGCCCGGCCAATAGAAAACAGTTGAGCTGAGCTAGCCGTCACTGCTACCTCCGATCCAATCGTTTTCTATTTTATCTTTTACTACTTTTTAAACTGTTTTTCTATTCTGCTCGGTACCACAGTGGTACCGAGCAGAACAGCCGAGCCGAATGCCGCTCGGCGGCATTCGGCTATTCACTCACCGCTGTTCGGCATCAATGAGAATAGGCCGAACAGCAGCGAGTAGCCTGCCGGAGGTTCGGCTTAGCCGATCCAGATGTTGGATCGGCTGAGTCGAACTCCTTCTGCACTTCGGGACGGCCGAACATGCTGTGCATTTTCGGCCGACCCAAAGCCAGCCGCAGCCACCCGATATACGTCTGATTTCAGCCGATATACGGCTGGAATCAGCCGTACCAGCCTGAAGTGAATAGCCGAACAGCGTTCGGCTTACTTCGCTTCGGATCAGTTAGTCACTTGGCAGCTTAGTGAATAGACCCCTCAGTATTGCTCTCCTGATGTCCTGCAACTGATGTGCTACATTAAAAAAAGGTGTCCCTATATTTATTAAACCTGCAGATGACTGAAAGTTGTTTCACATACCTTGCACTGCAGCCTAGGAACTCCAAAACCAAGGGCTTTTTATTGTGCAAACACAAACTTTAGTCTCTGAAGTTGGAACTTTGACCTACCTCACTCGCTAAACTGTACTACTGTGATGAGTATCCTTACTCACCAATAGCGAGGTGGGACACAAGGCCGTCCCTATAATGGGAACATTTCATTAGGGGTTAAGAACCAGTGACGTCAGTGAGCTGGGTGGGACACCGGACAGAGCAGCTGTCAACACGGCTCCAACACCTTCCACCCCACAGAACAACAATACTCTGACAGCAATGTTGGACACACATCAGCTTATGCTAATGTACTGTTATGTCTTTTGAGCTGTAGATGGCAATGAAGTGCAATGTTAGTCTCTATGCTTCTGCAAACTTATCTATGATATATACAGAAACTTCTGTATGCTGTATAATGCTGTATTCTGATGTTAATGCTACAGGTCCAGTATCAGGAACTAAAGTTGGTAAATGCATAATAGCAGATTTTAGGACTCCTGAGGTGATAGTATTCAAATATTAAATATGTACATTATTTAGAGCTGTATGGAACAGAAAATAAAAGAATAAATTGCAATGCTTTTGTGATATATGATCAGAGCTGTAGCTGGCTCCTTTTGCGCCCGAGGCAAGAACAGAAAGTTATCTGTGCCTGGGTTGTCCCTCTAGTGTCCAGACTCCAGCTGATTCCCGCTGGCACCGCACCTCAATGTGGCTAACACCTCCAGTTGGTATTCCGACCTGCACCTCCCTTGCCACGTTGCCTGCTGGGAAATTAAGCTCTCTGGCCGGCAGCTGTAGCATCTGCACAGTGTAGCGCCGCTGAGTCTGAACTGGGCTGAGTCGGCTCCTCTGAATCCAACAACGCAGGCGGCGTGAGGGAGCGGCGGAGGTGCAGGCCCTCTTATTCCTCTCTGGGCCCTCCCCAACTGGCAGAACACCAGGTCCTGGCTTGCTGCGCCCCCTTGCAGCTGCGCCTGAGGCGAGTGCCTCACTCACCTCACCCTTCCTATGGCTCTGTATATGATGTATGAACTCTACAGTTACATGGACAGAAAGACACATACATGGATACAGCAGAAATGGATTGACATTAGTAACTCACCACAGAGTTACTGATCAAAACTGTTTCTTGCACAAACTGGCTCTAAGTTAATGCTGAATAATAATAATAAAGAAGAAGGAGAATTTCTTTGCTTTAGAGTAATTGAATAAACTTTAACTGATATTTTCTTGTAGGTTGCAAAGCCAAATATACACCTAAAGGCACAAGGTGGTTTCTGATTCAAACTGACTCATGCCTTTTAGGTGTATTAGACTATGGACTAATGAACGTCCAATGTGACCTGTTTTGTGACAAGATAGCCTCTAGATAAATGTAACATTAAAAGTGTATGTCACATACAAAGCCCGGAAATCTGGGTGCATGCACATACAGCAAGATATAAACAGAGAGGTTATATAAATAATTTCCTAAAGTCAACCAAGGTCCTCCACAAGTCTTTGTTAACTTAGATTGTAAATATGAATTTAGCTGTGTACAATGCTTATGAAGCCCCTGTCTTCTGTATATGTGAGGCTCACATTATTACTCTGAAATGTAAACAATTATCTGACAAAATGGTGGCCAAGAGACATTCTTAACGCATAACTCTGCCTTTCTTACTAATAGATTATTGTAAAACAAGGCAAAGAAATAAAACACTTTGTTAAAGCTGAACTCCAGCCTTGCCTTCAGTCTTGCACAGCTGTACAGGCTCCTCTCCTGTACTGGAATTGGCTACTTCAACTATACTGCAAACTGTGAGCTTCTTACAATGTGCATTAGAAGCCGAAGCAAATCATATAGAGCTCCCCTCATTTCCTGGCTGGAGGATGCAACATCTAGCTTTTTCTTACCGGCCTTCTTATCTCTGGAGTGGGCTGCCCCTTTTATTCATTGAATTCTATTTGTCCTCTCTAAGTTACAACCAAGTTCACTGTCCTTTTTTAAAATAATGCCTATTGTTTGAGAATAAACATAAACAATGGGTGCCATAGCAAAATGTCAGACTTCTTTTTGATATGATAATATCTGCTTTATCAAAGTTAGCTCAGTATGTGTATTATCACATTTATGGTGGTTTATAACTGGATTAGCCCTTTGACCGCCAAGGACGTATAACATCCATCCTGGTAGTAGCCTCTCTTGCAAACCAGCAGTGATATATATGGAATACATACTCCTGGCCTCCTTGCTGACTTTATTAGAATTGATCAGGGCTGGCTACACAGCTGCTAGATCACTTCTACAGAATTAAAATATGGGCACCCCCCAACTCACCGCTCTCCTCTCTTGTTCCCAGTCTTATCATCAGCTTTTCCGTTTAACATAGCAAGTGCAGTCATTGGCTTTAAATACAGTATATTATAAATCAGTGAATGTTACTGAGACCTGTATTTCTCACTGAAGAATGGGAGATTCAGATGTGTGTTAATCAGCACTCATTCCTACCAGAGAAATGGTGACAGAAGTGCTTTATAACTATGCCAAACAGGTATATAGAACTATCAAAGAACCATTTATAGGACATTTAATGCCTGTCAGGCCATTTTGTTTAGCTATAAAGCCTACTTGTCACTTCTGCATTTGCCAGAATGAATTCCATTCATTACCCATCTGGATCTTCCATTAATCATTAGGAAGTCCAGGTATGACTAATATTCACTGTATTTACAGTATAATACAGACAATTTTACGAATGGCAGACTCAAGATGATTCTATTCTAATCATTTGCTGCTTAATATGTCCCAAAGTTTTTCTCTGTACAAGCCGTGCTGTTTAAGGAAACATGTCATAAGAGGAATCTAAAGGCTGCCATTTCCTTTCTTTCTGAAAAGTGTAAGTTGCGTGGCTGCTATGCTGACGGTTTTGCTTTTTTTCAGTTACTGATCCAAAATAAAAAGTATGCAGATAAAGACTTCTGACTTTTCTCTTATTTTTCTGATATGCATACAAACAAACTCTGCACCACATTGTCTCTCTCATTGTTCAGTACAGTATACAGCCTACAGTACTGTATGTGCA
Source organism: Nanorana parkeri (assembly GCF_000935625.1). Taxonomy (NCBI): domain Eukaryota; kingdom Metazoa; phylum Chordata; class Amphibia; order Anura; family Dicroglossidae; genus Nanorana; species Nanorana parkeri. Next base: position 143,483 of record NW_017306685.1, on the reverse strand, counting down.
TCCCCTGCACCCAATTGCCTTTATCATTGTTCAGTACAGTATACAGCCTACAGTACTGTATGTGCATCCCCTGCACCCCATTGCCTTTATCATTGTTCAGTACAGTATACAGCCTACAGTACTGTATGTGCATCCCCTGCACCCAATTGCCTTTATCATTGTTCAGTACAGTATACAGCCTACAGTACTGCATGGGCATCCCTTGAAACCCATTGTATAGTATATGGTTTAAAACACTTTATAGACATGCCGTACACCTCATTGTCTTTCTGATTAATCAGTATAGTATACAGCCACAGCATTGTATGGGCATCCCCTGCACCCCATTATCTCACTCATTGTAAAGCATAGTGTACACTATATAGTACTGTATGGGTGCCCACTGCTCCCCACTGTCACACTCCTTGTTCAGTACAGTATACAGTTTACAGTACTGTGCAGGCATCCCCTACACTCCATTGCCTTTCTCATTGTTAAGTTTGGTACACATTTTACAGTACTGAGTAGACAACCTTTACAGTCCATTGTCACTCAATGTACAGCATAGTTTACACTCAGCAGTATTATACAGACATCCCCTGTACCTCATTGTCTTTCTCATTGTTCAGTACAGTATGCTCAACACAGTATTGTATGGGCATCCCCTGCACCCCATTCTCACACTCAGTGTACAGCATCTTGTACACTATACAGTATTGTATGGGCATCCCCTGCACCCCACTGTCGTGCTCACTGTGCAACATAGTGTACACTATACAGTACTGTATGGGCATCCCCGGCACCTCATTGTTTTTCTCATTGTACAGCTTGATATACAGTTTTTAGTACTGTATAAGCACCTCCTGCACCCGGTCTGCTGTGCTGGCAGGGATTAAATAGAATCCCCTGCACCCTGTCTCCCATCCTGGCAGACATTTAGAATACTGTACAGTACTGTAAAGTAGTTAAGCCGTAATATACACCTGTGCTGGCAGCAGTTTTTTCTGTATTATAATTTTGATAGTAAGCTGATGCTGTGATGCTACATACCATCAGTTACATCTGTACAGAGCAATTACGGTCAAAACCATGAACATAAAATACAACAATAGCATTATTTTCAATGGGAAGCAATTGTTTAAATGATGACAAATCTAAATTACGCCCACGTATACTGGAAAACAATCTTGGCATAAGTTAAGAACGCCTTGCAATTATATTTAATTATTTCAACAGTTCCCCATTTTAAGCACTATCCTTTTTTTTTAATTAGACCTGCACTGTTCTTCCATCTTGCTATGTTTTAATCTGATACTTTGTACAAAACAAAACAAAATCTGAAGCATGAAGCATTACACATGTGTAAAGGAATTTGTGTATATAAACGTTAAAAGCCCTTTTTTTTGTTTCCTCTAGACTTGATACAGCAAACCATATTTCAGTGTGTGAGATTGTGAAAGGTTTTCTCTGTGATAAACAGCTGTAGTGAAGGTGCTGAGTATCCGGAGGAGGATATTATCCTCCTGGGTCTGGCTTCAGAACATTAGTTTTGGGGAGAGAAATGTTTTCTAAGAAAAAGAACATATCCATCCTCAATAGGGTGCGCAGATTATTCTACAGCTGCTGCATGGTAAGCTTTTAACTACATCGCCGCTGTAATGGGAGACTGAAAATGTAAACACAAATGTTTTATCCTTTAAAGGATATATTATGTCTTTATGAGCTGAAGTTGGTATACTAAAGGGGTCTTCCACACTGAAATAAATCTGCCACGTATAAGGCAAGATCGCAATGGTTTTGTATAAAGGTTTGAAACAATGTGGAAAGTTCCTTTTACATTCATGCTGCTGCGGTGGAGTAATAAAAGACACAAACTTAGGTGACTATGCACTTAGCTGCCGAAAGCAGTTCGGCTATTCACTTCAGCCTTGTACGGATGATTTCAGCCGCACAGCAACTAAAATCAGCCGTACATCGGCTGCCTTCGGTCAGCCGAACATTGTTACTTTTTTGAACGTTCTAAAATAATTTTCGCCTGATAATTAATAGTTTGAGGGGTTGGTTTGTTTAAGGATTAAGTATAGTGCTAAAATTTCTGGTGCCAAATCAACCAAACAGTGGCAGTGCTATAGCACCCCCAAAATGTCTATAAGTATCCCACAGCACCTCTATCTGCTGGGCCTCTGCTGGGCCTTCAGCAGGGCCTCTGATTGCCAACTGCCAGTACATTTGCAGTGCAGTGCACATACTGGAATTGCAGAGGTTGCACCTGGGGCCTATCTCTGGCGCTCCACCACTGTCCTGAAATCATCAGTCTGTATTGTTGTAGAAAAACTGTCACATGACAATAAACAAAAATGTATCAGTACTCGTACTCGTAAGTACTCGGCAAGTACCAGTACTTGTACTCGCAAAACTGGTATCTGTGCATCCCTTTATTTATATTTATAAAAACAAAATCGTACATTAAAACAGAGATATACAAATCCCAGGAGCTCCGTGTGCTTCTTACAAATGACAGCTGCCTCCTAACTTTTGTATTTTTCTCTAGTCTAGTCTAGGAGCTCAAAAGTATCGGTACATGTACTCGTACTTGTACCGAGTACTGTACTTGGTATCTGTGCAACCCTAATTGTGATGATTATGGCTTACAGCTCATGAAAACCCCAAGAACCCAAAATCCACAACCTCAAAAAAGTAGATTATTACATGCAATCAATAAAACAAGGATTGTACATAGAACAATATCGGACCTCTGAAAAGTACAAGCATGCATATGTACTCAGTACTTGGTTTGGGCCCATTTTGCAGCACTTACTGCAATTACTTTTGCACGATATTCTAATTATTCGAGTTTCACCTGTATATACACTAACATACTCATGCATACATACAAAGACAGACACACACTCATATACATATATAAAACAAATATTAAAGTAAGCAAATAAGTGCTCCTTCTCCTCGGGCAATTAATTCCGTGGGCAGGCGGTTAGATTAGAACCAGCCCAACCAGACCAGCACTGAAACAGCTACCGTGGCTGTCAGTGCCGCTTGTTGAGAATAGACACAGACAAGGCTAGTGCTAGACTATTTTGCACCCTAGGCAAGACTAGCTACTTGCCCCCCCACTTCCCCCCGCAGACTGCAGGAGGAGATGACGTTTCATATAGTCTGGCTTGCGTGACACCTCATTGCTGGCTGCCTAATCCTGTTCATGGAGCAGATTGACTAATGTTTGCAGGAGACGGCTTCATGCAGTCTTCGGCGAACATCATCCAATCAGTTGGTTGTGCCCTAGGCAGCTGCCTAGTTTATCTAGCAGCCCCGCCGGCCCTACCATATTATCAACAGTACCCCCCCGGTCCCACACTACACTCAATTGTATACAGCACTGTCCATACAGGGACCACAATGCACCCTATTATACACAGCACCCCCCAATATAGGGATCACAATGCACACCATTATATATAGCACTCCCGAATACAGGGACAACAATGTACACCATTATACACTGCACCCCCAATAGACAACAATGCTCCCCATTATATGCAGCACCCCCAATACAGGGACCACACTGCACTTTATTATACACAACACACTCCATATTGCCTCCATTCTCCCTCTTCCTCCCTCACTCCACGCATAAGTTTATCCTCTCTGCTATGATTTTAGTTCAAGGAACTATTGAAATAAAAATATGTTCTGCGCTCACCCCAAAAATAATCCACCGAAAGCTTTTGACCGGGTGAGCTGGCTGTTTATGTCACACGTGCTTCGCCATCTGGGTTTGGGGGAGCATATTTTACATTGGCTGGGAGCAATTTACTCCTGCCCAACCGCCCTGGTCAAGATAAACGGTCATCTCTCCCGGTCTTTCGCAATCTCTAATGGCACCCGGCAGGGATGCCCTCTATTTCCTCTGTTGACAACAAGTGAGTGCTCACCTGGGGAGGTAGACCCACAGAGCTAGACCAAATGCGCTTTTTCCCTTCTTAATGGGGGAAGCCTCATTTGTTTGAAGGCTCATATATGTGACTCATTTATATATGTTTCTATTTATTAGATGTGTATGATTATTAGCTTGGCACAATATTGTTTTTCACATTTTCCAGATATTTAGTTATATCCTTAGTGCTTGGTAGCTCTTATTTTCACATTTACACTTACTGGCGCTGTTCACCTTATTGTTTATTTTTAGACTTATTATTCTTCCTGACAAATCCACAAATCTCCCTACCAAATCTGATGGAGGAATTCTGAATCTTCGGCGCCCTCTCGAACTTTCAAATGAACTACACTAAATCGGAAGCCCTCAACTTTTCTCTTTCCGCTCGTACAGTTTCAGCCCTACAGACGTATTTTCCCTTCCGCTGGTCGAACTCCGTGATTTCATATCTGGGCACCTTTATCCCAAAACGCCTGACAGATGTGTTCGCTGTCAACTTCCCCCCTCTTTTGCGTAAGATAAGACAGGACCTATTGGGTTGGAATGCCAAAAACATTTCCTGGTTCAGGAGATGTAACATTCTCAAGATGTCTATTAAGCCTCGGCTTTTATACCTCTTCCAAACATTGCCGATTCGTGTCCCTACCTGGTTTCTGAGCAGTGTAAACAGGGTTTTTTCTCAATTCCTGTGGGCCTATAAGCCCCCAAGTTTTCCTTACTGCACCTACCGAAGGCCCATGGTGGCATGGCACTCCCGGACGCGTCGCTTTACTATACGGCTTACCATCTAGCCAGAGTGCTAGATTGGTGACGCCATGCAGATCTGAAGCTTTGGATCACTGTGGAACAGGCGTTCTCCATCATCCCACTGAGCTGTCTCCCATGGTGTTCGCAATCAGTCCCACAAGAACTCAAACTACACCCCACCATAGGGGCCACCTGGTCCATCTGTAGGCGAGTGTTTACGAGCCACACCATCTCCCCGGAACCATCCCCCCTCCTCCCTGTCATAGGAAATCCTTCCTTCCCACCAGGTCTTGAGGATCCAGGCTTCAGACCTCTTCTCCTCAATAACTGCCACAGAGCACAGCGCTTGCTGACAAATACGCAGTGGCTCAGTAGATCACAACTAGCAACGGATGACCGGTTCACGGCTCTTGGCTTTTGGCGTGCCCTCCAAATGTCAAATTTTTTGAGATCCTTACCACCCGTTGCCGCTTTTGCGCGACCACTCACGATGTTTGAAATAGAGGTCACTCGAATAGGTAGCCTCAAAGGTGCAATATCCCTGATGTATGGCCTTCTACTTACCCCTCATCCCAACTTCGTCCCTCCCTATCTGCAGAAATGGGAGCGAGACTTAGGAGTCCGCTTTTCTGAGGTCCAGATAGACAACATTCTCCACCATACTCTATGCTCCTCGGTCAACACAAAATTCCAAGAATCAGGATTCAAGCTCCTAACCAGATGGTACAGGACCCCACAACTCCTTCATTCCATGTTCCCGTCGGCCCCCGGCTGCTGCTGGCGATGTTGAGACTCCCCGGGGGACCTACTCCACATTTTCTGGTCCGCTGCTTTGTACCTTCTGGTCCTCGATTTGTAGCATTATGCTGCAATTTACTGACCTAGACATCCCCACAGACCCGGCTTTTTTTTTTGTTGCACTGCAATGCTCTGTCCCGGAAAAGATACGGGAAATCTCTCCTACCCCACTTACTCAACGCTGCGAGGAGCTGCATTCCGGCATTGTGGAAACAGGCAAATCTCCCTTCGATCTCTCTATGGCTGAGGAAGATAGGTGAGACGGAACGTATGGAAGACCTAGTCTCCTCGGATAGGGGCACGCATGCTCAGCATTGTGCTAAGTGGTCCTACTGGCAGACTTTCACTCTCTCCTCCGAATACCGCACTCTGCTGACAGATGTGGTGAGCGACTAGGCCGAAGTGCCGGAGGACGTAGGAGATCAAAATTCCTCTCCCCGCCCCACCCCTCCCTTCTCTTCCTTCCTTCCTCCTCCTGCTGTCTTTCCTCCCCGCTCCCCATTTTCCTCCCCCCCTCCTTGTGTAGTTGGGTCCAGATGGTTCCCGATATCTATACCACTGCATAACGCTACTACAATCTTTCTACTGTGAACATTACACTGGGTTTATTTCCTCGAGCTATACAAGTTTGCAGAATGACACTGTGATGCTTCCTGCTCCTGGTCTCCACATGTAACAAGACCAGCCTTCCCTTGTTCTATTCATTGTCCCTTGTGCTGCTGATTTCCTCTGTTTGTTGTCTTTCCCCCTCCTCTTGTTACTTGTTCTTGTATATGTATATGCAAAACTCAAAAAATAAAGACTTTACAAAAAAAATAATAATACACCCATTAAGTGAATAAACCCAAACTCTCAACAATAAAAATCTTTATAAGAACAATACATTATAAGAACAATAAAAAATATGCCACAACACTGGTGTATCCAGTGTGTTAAAATATCTAAATAGCCGCAATGTGACATATATCACTAATATAACAATATATCAGTCAAAAGTGTGTATCCACTTTCAAATAAATAATACGTCAACAAATATCTTTGGCAAAACAATAAGTGATAGTCCCAAACTGTATAGAGGATAGTCCTAAAGCGTATAGATGGTAGATAGTAGTCCCAAGAGATCGTACACCAATACTAAATAATTGTCCCAAAAATTGTGAAACAGCGAGCCAGTATTGGAGCAATAACGTGTTAGAAATGGTGCCACCCTCCCACTCAAAAAACTGTGTCCACTCCACCTTTGAGAAACACTTTCACACAGGGCCGCTCACCTTATCTATAGACCTATGGGTAGGCCTATACTTCGCTTTTCCCTCTTGATAATGCTGGGCGGAGCAGCCCAAACTCAGGAATTCTCTTTGTCCCAGTAATCAGTCTCCCCAGCCACTCAGTCATAAGCCATGATTACGCAGAAACATACATCATAGTAGAGATTTGCCCTACACGTTACATCCCTATGTACTTCGTCTGGGGGTTTTGCCAAAGATATTTGTGGATGTACTATTAATTTGAAGGTGGTTACACACTTTTGATTGATATATTGTTATATCAGTGATAGACGTTTGCATTTAATTTCATTGAGAGTTTGGGTTTATTCACTTGATGGGTATATTATTTTAGGGGTGAGCGCAGAACATATTTTTATTCAATTGATTTAAGTATTACTTTGGTAACACTTGCTGTTTTTGCAGTACTGTTTCTTTTTTTTTTTCTTCTATTTTCGTCATAGTGGCGCGGGAGTTATTTTTTTCTAGTTCAAGGAACTTTTATTGCTTGAACATTTTGTACTTTTAAACCTGGGTACATACTCTGCTAAGCAATACATACGTCATGTGTCCTTTTATCAACAAACTGATTGCTTAGGTGACTTGTAATATAAATCTGCACTTATAATTGAGATTTTACACAAGTATGTTCTCTGCAGCAATGCAAAGGGTGACCTAAGGCTGTAATTTGAACTTAGCTGCATGTGTACATCTGCCTTTTTCTACTATAAAAGTCTATAAATGATAGAATATTAGGTCTAGAGGATTAGCATTACAGCCAAACAATTAGCATTTTCTAGACAGCCTCCTTTTTTAAAAGAATATTTATTTATTTTCTTTAAGTTCAACTCATAACTTACATCACATTATCAAAGTCATTTTATACATAAAAGACCTTCGACAGATCTTTACAATTCATTCTTATAACAAATATTTAACTTCTATTTTCCTTGTATTTGCACACAAAGTCCCACATCCTTACCCCCCCCC